>NC_133355.1:24804455-25021955 GCF_030506205.2 Paramisgurnus dabryanus | reverse complement strand
TTTTTTTAAGGGGGTTTTGCTTAAAATCAAGATCTGGGATAATTCCACGTTTTGTTCTATGACATAAAACACACCAGTAATACCTAACTCGTGACTTTTTAAGGATTTAAAGTGTCTTTAAATGGACAGTTGCTAATATGGTTTTATCGTTTTATATATTACTGTGTTCAAGTTAACTTTAAGACTTCACGTAAAAACGTATTTTCTTTTCTACACGTTCAAGATTGAATAAGCCATAATGAAATATTAATATAACATTAAATCGTATGTTTTTCTTAAGAGTCGAAAAATTAGTTGGCTAATACAAATTCGTAACCTGACATTAACGGGATGGAAGCAGGCCAAAACAAAAAAACTTGTATCATTGCGCAAGCTGGATTCAAATGTGCAGCGGTCCTTCTTTTTCCACATGTGTTTTATGGAATTGCTGTTAAAACCTTTATTTTTAAGAATCAGTGTCCTGCAAACTTCCAGGTGGCCTATAAAAATACGCCATTCCTGTGGCACTCTATAACAATACACAAAGTGTGTGAAACAACGATGAAAAAATATGGTATAGAAAAATTACATTTTGATGAATGGAAACTAAAATTCCATGACATTCCATGACTAAATATAAATTTCCCTGATGTCTGGAATAGACCCTTTAAAATTCCATGATATTTCAGAAATTCCATGACGAAGTGACATTTCACTGTTCGTGTGGTTACTTGTTTGTATCAGTGTGATTGTATTAGATAGCTCCGCCCACACTAAAATCCTACTGGCCCCAAATTCTGCATAACTCTATATTAAACATAAAAACTGTATGTTCTGTCTGCTTGTGATGTTAGTGTGGCTTTATGTGTGGACTTATTGTTGAAAAAAATCTGTTTATCTCTTAGGATTTAATAAAGTAACAAACAGAAGTGGTTCATACCTGAGGCACACTGTTTTTCAGATCATAGTGTTTTTCTAGAAACGACATTAACTTTGGAGAAGGTCGATCATACGCCAATTGATCAGGCTCCACCCGTTTGTGCTGCTCCATGGGAAAATATGATGAAGGCAAATAAATATGTAAAAACACGGCAGTTTGCAAGTAAACATGCACATGAGCTTGTAAATCAGGTTATAAATATGCTTTCATTATACATAGAAGAGCAACATTCAAAACACCTCTTTTTTTTTTGCTTTCCAGGAAACAAATAATCCCGTTCAAGAACACGATGAATCGTAAATTACAGAATTTACATTTTGGTGTGAACTATCCCTTAGTGTAAACAATCAGCTCGTATATCTTAAACAGCTGCTGACAGGCACTCACTTTCAGCATGAAGTCAAAGATCTCAAGCCCATATCCATGTCTCTGAAGAGTCTTAGCGATATAGAAATCCAGCACACATAAAGGCTCGGTCTCCACATGCGCCCCCCGCTGGTCCTACAGATAATTACAACATATAGCAGATGTGTTTACTACTTTACAGTGTGTGTGTCATACTGAATCAAGCCCCAGGCTAGATGAAATATGGGAACACTTACAAGTAAAAAGAGTTTCTTGCAGCCAACCTTAAGGAATCCAACTACAACACCCCTCCCACTGTATAAATGAAAGACAGAAAGAGGGGTAGAAGTCAATCGGTTTGTACGTAATGGAAATAGGATGAGAGAGTTCATTTGTATTGACGTTTTAATAGAGCATTATATATATAGTACCCATTTTGTTCCCCGTCTTTAAGGAGGTAGAGATAGTGTCTGTTGGCCTGGAGTTTTGCAGCACTGGTTATGGGAACAGGCAGCTGTTGTGCCTGCGGATAAACAGAGAAACATCATGAGAAACTGGAAATGACAGGTTTTGACATACTGCATATAAACGCAATAGATCAAATATGAGAACGCTATTGTTATCACCTTAGCAGAGGCTTTACCCAGCTCATCTATAACTGTGGTAATCTGAAGCTGAAGATCCGGTCTAGAAAATAAAAATGTTAGGAATGTCATAGAATGAGGTAGTGTTTAACCAACTCATATGATTTTAAATAGCAATAATGGATATTACATTCATTAAGTTTTTTCCAAAATGTTAGAAATCTGATGTCTTTTAAAAGCTGATGCTAAATCTAAAGTGCATGGTGACTGAAATAATAATAACATTTTGACATAATTCAATGATGAAAAAATAAAACAAAATTGCTAATATATACACTACCGGTCAAATGTTTTGAAACACTTGACTGAAATGTTAACTATGATCTTAAAAAACTTTTAAAGGGGCCATTTCACAAGACTTTTTTAAGATATAAAATATATATTTGGTGTCCCCAGAGTACATATGTAAAGTTTTAGTTAAAAATACCATATAAATAATTTATTATAACATGTTAAAATTGACACTTTGTAGGTGTGTGCAAAAATGTGGTGTTTTTGGGTGTGTCAATTAAAATGCAAATGAGCTGATGAAATTCAAACACTGTTCGCAATGATGGTGGTTTGATGCAATTGAAACTCAATTGTGCTGTGAATTATTTTGTCTTTGTTTCTGCACTAAACGCCAGTGCCGTGGTTGGATAATGCAGATTAAGGGGCGGTATTATTTAAATAAGATCTCTTTATGACATCATAAGGGGAGCCACATTTTAATGAGCTAATTTTTCATGTGCTTGCAAAGAATGGTTTACCAAAACTTAGTTACTGGGTTGATCTTTTTCACATTTTCTAGGTTGATACAAGCACTAACCCAATAATAGCACTACAACATGTAAAAAGTCAGATTTTTATGCCATGGCCCCTTTAACCTCCTAAGACCTGAGTTTTGGGTTGTCTTTTTTCAGATTTCTACCAGCTATTTGGGGTTAGGAAGAACAAATATATAGTAACCAAATATTTTTCTAAGAACATGAAGCAGTGTATTTGTCAACGTCTGTGTACAACAGGTTCTAGTTACACAGAATTAAGTATGATGGGTCAAATATAAAAAAAAAAAAATGTGATGTCCACATATGTGGACATTCAGGTCTTAGGATGTTTAAATGCTTGAAATTACTTTTGTAGACAAAGATATACCTGTGCCAAACAGATTAAATTATGTTATAAAAAAAACTACAATTTTATTTCAAAATATATTATTTATATATATTAATATATATATTAATATCTAAGGAAAACAATCCAATAAGAGCCCAGATTAAATGTGAATTCCTTCGATATTCTTTCAAATTCATCCAACTTCAACAAGCCTTTTGAGAAAATTGCAATTTCTAGGCAAAGGGTGACTGCAATTCAGATGATAAAATATAACAGTTTTGATTTATTTTGGATGCTTTTAGTCCCGAACATAATTCCCACAGTTGCATTTGTGTTATGCCATAGTTTGGACGAGTTTATTATTATTCTGTAATGTAGAAAAATATATAAATAAAAAATGGGTGACTGCCCCAGAGCTTTTGACCGGTAGTGTATATATTATATACTATATGAAGCTTATTTAACTAAGTTTGGGTGGAGCATGGTCATGTGATCCAACCAATCAGTGCGAAGAGGTGCCCTCACCTTTGTCCCATGACAGTTTTTGCAGCATCCCTCCTCCACCCCATCACCTCACTCTTAGCTAGCTTCCCTCCCCTTGGACTTTGAATTCTTTAATTTAAATTCTTAATGTTTTTTGTTTTTAATTGATTTGAAATATTTGTTATTTTTATTATTTGTATACCTTTATTCCTATGTTAAATTACCTTTGTGTATGAATTGTGCTATGTATTGCCTACTGATTTTTTTATTACTATGTATTTCTTTATTATTGGTACTGTTTTGTCTTAATTTTTATATCTGTGAAATCCATATATTTGCGTTTTTGTACTGTGCTTCTGTGTGAACTGTGTTTTACTGTAATGCATGGTGTACTGTACAGTATTGATTCATGGCTACTAATGCATCACAATTTGCCACGTGATCACGTGATCTATCTATCTATCTATCTATCTATCTATCTATCTATCTATCTATCTATCTATCTATCTATCTATCTATCTATCTATCTATCTATCTATCTATCTATCATTGTTTTATGACAGTATAGTTAATGGCAGTCCTGCTGAGATTTGATCCTGAGATCTTAACTCAGGGCCGAATTTGCATCGTCTGACGTCATGCTGCTTATCATTACCGGATAAAGACAAATATGGCCTGGGGGAATCTAGCATTTAACAATAGCAATAAAACATCTCAAACAGCCACTGGTAGCTGTTTTCACATAATGATGTGCCAACCACTGCAAGACTGCCAAAGGAGATGTCCAAAAAGCATTAAGGGTGTTCAAACCTTGTATATTATTATTACACCCAATTTTCACAACTAACATGAAAATATACATTACCTCCCATTAGCTTTTCGACCAACAGTCAAGTTGTTATCCAGCACCGAAACTCTCTCGGGAAAAAGCGCATTCAAGTCGAAAGGGAAATCCATTGTAAGGACAAACAGAATAGCTCTTAATCCAATAAAGACAATACACTGCTAATATTTCATATACATAAATAACATTGAGCACAGATTATCACTGGCGTGCACTGTAAACGGAAGTCCCACATCAGTGCTGCTTTAACAAAGGCATGGATTTATAGCGGTGTTATCAATGCTTCCCCCTGTCCTCACACCATTGTGTCTGTGTCACTCCCTTCTTGTGCGGGATGAGCGCTGCGCTCAGTGCGTTGGCCATCCACAGCCGTATTGCTATCAAGACACACACGCCTGCAACATTCAAGAAAAGCACAAAAATGCAGAGACCAAATATCGATAAATGTATCACATTATCTGCTAATAAGACTGCAGGTAAATACAAATAAAGTTACACGATTAAGACTTTAATTTACTGCAGCAGAAATGTGCTGTCTTATTTCCGTTTCCTCTTGGCAACGACTAACAACTGTGTAGTGCATAGCAACCAAACGTGCTGGGCATGTTCGACTTCATGCTGCAAGAACATGCAGCAGGGTGACATCACAGTAGCGCGAGAGCAATTCGACAGCAGAGTCCTGCGTATGATTTCTCGAATCGCTCTCGCGGTATTTGGATATTATCTGCATGTCGTTCTTGCGCCACAACATTAAAGTCGAACAAGTCGAACTGTTTACTACGCAAATATAATTTGTTAAAAATAAAAGAAGCCAGGCAAATTTACAGACATAAATTTGCATGGCTTCTTTTTTTAACAAATTATATTTTAAACCATATGAAAAGGGGAAATTGTGTTATGTACACAGAACTGTTCCACCAACAAAGTATAGCTTAATAACTTAAAAATTTTAAGCTTTGCGAATATCAATTGCAGATGTGAATTTACAAACTTTCTATTTCTGTTTTGTGTATGTCTGGCTATTTTATATATTTTTTTTATTCAGGCAGATTTTTCGCTACCCTGTCTGCAGTTTTAGGACCCGTTTAAATATGCTCGCCTGCGCGTACTGTGGCCTTTATCGTCATGCTGCGGCGTTTGAGTAGACGGTAAGCAGATATTTGCGTGATTATATTTTATATAAAATGCAAAAACCAGTACATTGCTACATAAATGTACATTTAAAGGTATGATATGTTGTAAGGCCAAGATTAAACTATAAATCAGTTTTTTATTTAGCGTTTATGACCTCGTGGTCAGTTTAATCCGTAAATCAGCATGCTTTCAGGATTATGACAAATGATTAATCTTTGTGCTTATTTTGTGTGTTAGGAAACCATGCTTCTAAAAATGTGTCTAGGCGGGAATGATTTATCTGTAAGTGTGAGTTCGAATGGATTTAATTATTTTTAACTTACTGCATGTAATGATGATTCCTTAGACTAGAGTCTCTGATTTACCAATGAAGGACTTTATAGTGCACTGAACGCATACAGTGTAATTTGTGATTTGGTAGTACCAGCTTGGATGTCCCTAAATTTTGAAATGCATTTTTAACAGGCTGCATGGGATCCGCAGCAGTTGCAAGGTATCTGATGCCAACAGTTGACAGCCAATGGGTAAGCAACTGAATCTTGCGCAAGTTACATGAAACAAAAGAGTCACACATACTAAGCTCTCATGAACTCTTTTTTTTTTTTTTTCAAGGATTTCAAGTGTGGATTTGAAGTCATTGTAGGAAGAAAATGTCTCGCGCATCCTTCCACAGGTTTGAGTTATTTTCTTGTTAGTAGTGTGACATTTATAGGGGCTGTGCAGTGATGATTCAATAGACTAGAGTCGCTGATGACGTCATGATGCACTTTACATTTTTCTGAGCACATCTTTTAGGTTTGTGTATATGTTCGTCAGCATGTTTTTATTTTGTTAAACTTTTTGTTTATGATGTTTCCTGTTCCTTTTAACTTTTAACAGATATTCTGCAAGTGGGGATTTGAAGTCACTATAGGAGCATCCTCCTACAGGTTTGTGCTATTTCTTGTTAGTGGGGACATTTTTATTTTAGGGGGTGTGCAGTGATGATTCCATAGACTAGAGTCTCTGATGACATCATGATGTTTTACACATTTCTCTGAGCACATCTTCTGGTTAAGCTTGTGTATATGGTTCATTAGCAAGCTTTCATTTTGTTAAACTTTGTTTAATTCCTGTTCCTTTTTAGCTTTCAAAAATGGACATTCTCTTCAAAGATTTCAAGTGAGGATTTGAAGTCACTAGGAAGATGTTTTGAGCATCCATCTACAGGTTTGTACTTGTTAGTGAGGACATTTTTTTTTTAGGTGGTGTGTGCAGTGATGATTCAATAGACTAGAGTCTCTGATGTGTGATGCATTTTACATTTCTCTGAGCACATCTTCTGGAACTATTCATGTAATTTTAGCAAAGCTTTTTTCATTGACAACTGCCTTATTTTCCAGGTTAACAGATGGAGAGGTTAACCCAATGATGCCTGGATGCCTGTCTCGTATGCATGGGTGAATAATAAGGCTTGTGTGAGTTTTGCTTCGATAAGCCTTGCTTTGCTTATTATTTGTGTTTATGATGATTGCGATGTTCTGTAACACTGAAACCCAGATGAAGTCATTTTCTCGCGGCGCACTGAAACACAAAGGCAGTGATTTTTCTTTTTGTTCATGTAAATATTGGAATCTAATGAAGTTTTTGTTTCCTTTTATAAGGACTGAAGTTGAAGCCATGGCTGAGGAGGTGTGGTGATCAAAATGCTGCAATGTTAATCTACTGTATAACATTGTGTACTGTTTTAGTCCAACCATTTAATTTTAAGAACAAAGTCTGAACATTGAGATTTAACGTTATGAAAAGTTATATTTTTTGATCTTGTCATGTATAAATATTTTTTGTTAATAAAGTCAAACCAATATCTCTCTTGTTGCTGAATGAGTCTGATGCTTGCAGCTGAATTGTTTAAATGCATAGCATGTCATTCATAACATGTAACTGATTTTTCTGGTCACACCCTATTACAACACACCTTGTTATTCATTTTAAGATTGTTGCAATGTAGGGACAACATAAGGGTTTTGATCCAGATATCTTTTTGGTGAGCCATGCAAACCCATTGTGTTCATTTAACATGCTTTGAGATTATGGATATTGTAAAACATTCTGGTGGTAATGAATAACATTGCAGCTAATTGTGCATTCTTAAATCACAAACTACATCATTTAGGGAAGTAAAAACTGTACATGTTTAGGAGTTAATGTATTTCCTGCCTGGAAGTAAAAATATTTAAAGTTTAAAAAATATTTCATGAAAATGCTTTATTTTACTTTGCAAAAAAAAAATTAACTTCGTTCTAAAATTATAATTTATATCCCATCAAACAGTTTCACAATCACACGTATGAATTTAGACGTGCCACTCTACTGCAAAGGACTTTTATTATGAAAACACCTTACCCAAACACAACGTCATGTGAAGGTGATCGTTTTTAACTTCACTTTTCACACACCTAAACGTTTACGAATAGCCCCCATTTAATGGAGAAAAAAATGTTGGGCGCGCGTGCATTCAATATCAACATGACTGTTTAATATTTACACAAACCTGTAGCGTAAATGAAGGAAAGTCGATGGCAATTTTGCGCTCCACGTAATCACGCGTCATCCTACACAAGCTCGCGCACAGTAAAGCAGTTTTCGTTTAATTTACTCTGTCATTCCAGTAAAATATCACGGAATTACACACTGTTGGATATTATCACCCTGTCTAGCACTTCGTTTGTTTACAGGGTTTATTTGCTGGTTATTGTTACCGGGTGGAGGTGAACAGGAATGTGAAGTTGGCATCGGTAAGCAAACTCAACCGACAGAAACAGCGGCTGTGATGTTTCTAGGATCTTTGTAGATGGATCAGATTTTAGTTTTCATTGACTTTTAAAACCGATCGCAGGTATGTCTGATAGTGATTGGAGAGTGTTTTGAGCAGGATTGTTAAACGTGTAAACTTGTTGAGTTAAACGACAGCTTGTTCAGGCATGTTTACCGTAGCCGTTTCGCCTGAGGTAAATGCTTTTAAAGCTAATGTATAAAACTATTTAAAATCATATTCACGCCGCGTGAATATTTGCGTTTCTGACTAAATAAATGTATTTAATCATTTTAATTAACGATTGATAATTGTATAGCTTTTTGTCATTGAGTGATTTGGTCGGGTGTGCCCAACTACAATAGTGTGTTTCGATTCAATTGAATTTAAAGTGACAAACACACCTCGATACAGGTTTGTTGAGGTGTCTTTACACAAAAATAACGCTGTATGTAACTTTAACTACTTTCATATTTAGTATAGGTGCAGTGTTACACGTGGTACACGATATGTGCCATACATACATGGCATTTTAGTCGTAATTTGTACTTGATGTGTATATTAAAGGTAATGCTACAATTACTAACTGTAAATAATTATATTAGCATAACCTATACACTGATACTTTAATGTTTTAGCTTCTTAGCACAATACAAAGAAATAGTACAGGCATGACAGCTGCTGTAGGTCGAGTTTGGGGGTGGGTAAGTCCAACCAATCTGTACTCCACCTGGGGCAGTAAGACCAAACCAGAAAACCCTCCAACAACTGAAAATCTGACTAAAAGCAGGTGGGGCTTATGGGGTCTCACTTCCTGGGTTTGGAGGAGTGAGAAAGCAGCAAACCAAAAGACACTGAATGAGGAATTCTGGGATACAGTGGAAAATGTCAAGCCTTTGGAAATCGAGGAGTTGATGGTGATCAAGCCCGAGGTTGAGATCGAAAAACGACCGACCCGAAGCTCTTCAAGCTATTGGAAGTGGTTGCGTCCATCCAGCTACATTTTTTGGCCTAGGTGGTCGACGCCCACTGCGCTCGTGCAACAAAAATGTGCCAGTAAGTTGGAGTCTGATGAAGTCGATGGGGAGTCGAACTATGGGACACCTCCGCCATCCCCTACGCCTGTGTCCCAGGGACAAGCAGCATTCCAGTTTTTCTCTCGCTCGTGGTCTGGTGAAGTTAAACCAGAACACTACGAGGTTTGCTTTAACTTCCTTCGCCACCTCTTTGACTTGTTTGTGGTGGGCTTCCTGACAACCGTGTCCCCTCCGACCAAGATCATTTTGGATGTTCTGGGGGTCCAGGGGGCCCTGAAACTGTGGCTTCATGGCATGGCCATGTTTCTTGTAGCATCCGTTGGGATGGCTGGACTGCTGTGGGTGGTGCAGGAATATCTGCTACATTTTGCTTTGATGTATGGCATCGTGCAAGCTCTGGTCATCTCTGTTAGCGTACGCCAGAGTGAACCTGTGGACGAGGTGGATGATGGGAAAGGTGATGATGAAGCTGAGGAGGAGAATGAAGACACTTTGGAGCAGAATGACACAGAGCAAATAGTCGAAACCAAGAAGTTAAAATGAGGAGTTTGGGCAAGGTGTTTTTGGTAGGTATTTTTATGTTATGCAAATCAAATAAATAGATGCTGATTGGTCAATGTCTTCTAACATAAGCACAAAAAATTAACCTTAGGTTACATGTCGCGGGCTATATCTCTATATGGGTGGTATGATGATAAAATAAACAATTTTGACCCTGCCTGTGAAAGGCCAGGTATAGTCATTTATTTATTTTTGGTGATTTACTGTTTTCTACACAAAATCATCCTATATAATGTTAAGAACATTGTGTGAAAATATAACTTTAATATCTTTATTACTACTGACTAAGTAAGGTTATGGCAAAGATTCAAATAAATGACTTGAAGTCAAACTTTAATGCACCTGGGGCCTCATTTATAAAGCGTGCGTACGCACAGATTTGATCGTAAAGTTTGCGTACGCAAAAATCCACGGCAAAGTGCATATTTCTAAAAGTTGTCTTTGACGTGGAAAAGTGCTTAGCGCCACGTCAGGGTCTGAGCAGACGTACGCACTTTTGCTTGTCTGATTGCTGCAGGTTTTTGGAAATATAAGCCAATCTTGCTGCTCGAAATTTGGTTTAAACATTGAGAAGTGCTCTTTTATATGTCTGTGACATTAATTAGGCATCGTTTAAAGGCGGAGATCTGAAACTGCTCGGCTGCGCACAAGTTCAAGTTCATTTGCGATTTATAGATTTGAAAAGGGTACGCGCGTTTTTTGCGCGTACGTTCAGTTTATGAATCACACGTACGTATTTTTGATAAATGATCGTAAGATCAAATGTAGGATGGTTTTTACGCAGCATTTTATAAATGAGGCCCCTGGTCTCATAACTCGACTATAGCCCTATACTACAGAGGGTAGTCAGGAATTTTATTGCTGTCCCAATCCAGAATGTCTGTGTTTTTATCCGACCACCCGTGTAAAAATTCCCACTGTTTTGCCTACTGTTTTTTGACAAACATAGACTTAAAAAAATATGGATGTAGTGTCTGTGACGTCACCCATAGGTTTATAAAGAGCTTTTTAAAGACAATATTTGGTGGAGCCTGCTGTCACCATCTTCAAGTTTCCCACAGGTCCTTAACATACTTGAAAATTTGTGAATCTGGGGGGGGATTCAAGGCCCTGGGAAGTTTTTGAAAATCTACATACATAGATACAGGTCATTGAAAGTGCTTGAATCTATTTTATGCAAGTTTTCTGGAAAAATCCATATAATTCCCTGTGTAGTGTAGGATAATATGATAAAAATTCCAGACTTTTTAAACACACGTGCTTAAGTGTTCGCTTTAAATGTTTATATCTTCTGTATGCCAATGTTAATTCATACCAAAATGCTTTTTTGCATTTTTGTGTTTGACACATGAAAACGTCTCGGATTACGTATGTAACTGTTGTTCCCTGAGAAGGGAACGAAGTGCTGCGTCTCCCTTGCCATACTTCCTGCATCCCTGTAATGCCATCTTTGGCAATATTTCAGATAGCGATATACTTCCTGGGTCCCACGTCACCCTGTCTTTGTCGTTAAGCCTCACCATTGGTTGAATTTGATTTACACATTCAGACGCACCTGAAGGCGTCCCCAAAGTGTCACCCAGTGACACAGGGCGAGTTCCCTTGAAAGGGAACTGTAACAATGTATCTTAAAAGGTAACACAATGTATCTTTGTTCTCACCTGAACCCTGCTTCTTGGTCATGCGTCAACGCTTATCACTTGAGGATAACCGAGAATGGTTAAAGAGGCGGGACGTGGGTGAACCTGAGGTGGCTGGTTGCTGAAACCACGCCGCCCAGCTCAAGGGTAGTGACAGGAGTGGCAGTTCACCTGTCACTCAAGTGGCCACACCCTTATTTATACAAAACTTTAAGGGGGCGTGCACACCAAACGTTTTATGCCCGCGGCCAGTGTGTTTTTTAAATGTTTCTAATAGAAGCTCAGCGTTTTTAAAAAAAAGCCAGCAGCTAGCATTTTTTTTTCAGTGCTGAAAGCCGGCGCTCAGTGCTGAGAACCGTGAGTTGAAAAATATTAAATTTTTTTGAACCGGCTGTTTTTTGAAACGGCTGTCTAATCACAGTGGAGGAGGGTGGGACAAATATCACAACAACCAGCCGGCGCATCGTACAACGAATGCTACACAAAACAGAAGGATCACAGCAACCAAAGCGCTCAGCTGAAAAAAAACAGCTGGCATTCAGTGCACACCCCCTAAGGGTTAATATTATTTTAACGGATGAGTTGCAAAAAATTCCCCCCCCCCCCCCTTACAGTTATTATAAAGTGAAAAATTAGCTATACCGACCAAAAATACTTTTTGAACCAACCTGTAAACATATTATTACTTTGGGCATTTTAACATGGGGGTCTATGGGAATTGACTCTCTTTTGGAGCCAGCCTCAAGAGGCCCGTGGATGAATTGCAGTTTTAGGCACTTCCGTATTGACTTCATCAAAGAGTTCCAAAGGTTTCCCCTCGAATTAACCACCTGTGCAGTGCATCTCTAGGTGTTTCAAACTCACACATCCACCGCAAATTTATTTTCATCCGAATGCACTAGTTTATAGTTAAGGAGGAATGCAAATATATTTTTAAAGACATCCCCATATCGTCCGAATACGGCGCCTTTAGTCTGGAATTCACAGACAGGGTCGTATTATACAAAAGCAATAAAAGCATAATAAAAATGCATTGCATATGGTGGCTGTTTTTAATCATTTCTTTGTTTTCAGTCATAGGTTACTGATTACAGGACTGACCAAAGCTGACCTCAGCACTCCACAAAGCCAATGAGGGATTAAAGAAGGCCATTAATGTACCAGCACCTCTTTTTCTCCACTAATGGAAGATTTTATTTTCCCCACATTAAATGTAATAATTTAATGCTCACCAGCAAATGATGATGAACTGCAGTCAGGAGACGGCCTGCACAATGCACATTGGTCGAACCTAAATATACAAAAATGAAGAACCAGCATTGATGAAATGATTGTTTGGGAATTGTATTGACACAAAAAAAAAACGGCTTTATAAAAAGATTGCTTTATTTTATATGGAGATTAACAGCTGGTGACTTCACGTACTGTGCATCTGCATGAGTCACTTTATTTGTGGTTAACAGTTTCCTTAAAAATCATCTTTGGATTGTTCATTTCCTGTATGAAGCATATGTCCTGATATGTTTAATGGATCAGATCCATTATAGCTCATTATAACTTATTAGTCAACTTTGTAATTGAAACTTTTAAACCACTTATATATACAGCAAGTAAATAATTGACCACTACATTACTCTGCAACCTTTTCTTTAATTTATCCTCATTTAACTTAGTTTTTAAAAGTGGGTACATACATAGTTTGTTTAATATACCATTCTTATACTTCTAGGTGTGTCATTATTTGAATTATATGCATTTGTCTTTAATGTCCTGTCAAGTTCAACTTCATTGTTCTCATTCATTTATATTTCAGTTTTCATGTTGCTATCATGAATGCTTCTGTTGTGCCTAACAGTACCCGGTACATCGGCCAGTTCATGTAGATTTATGGGTAAAGTGATTTTGCACAAGCGTGTACTGACAGCTAAATATATAATGCTTTGTTGCACATGTCTAGCTTGCTTGCAAAGATAGCTTTCTTCTACTGATCGTGTTTCACTGCTAATGCTATGCATGATTAGCACAACGATACTCTCGGGCAATGAAATGTTTGTAAGTTATTAAATGCTTAAATGGCTTTTCTTTTAATTGGCCTGTTTACTTTAAGGTACCGGCTTATAGATTTATTTAAACATTAAAATGTAGCTTAACATGTGTTTGTTATTTACAGACATTTTAAACAGTGCAAGAATTTGTGCAGACATTCTTGAAATGTCTTTTTCTTTTGTAAGTCTTGAGTTTATTGAAGTGCAGGTCACAGCTGTGAATATAAATGTCTGCTGTATGTGGAAAGGTGTAGGAAATGTGTTGATGTTTGGGCAGGGACAGAGATCCACATTTCTTACATCTACAGTTCTTAAGTGCTGTACACTGAGCCTTTAATAGTCCTCACAGCTAAAATAAATGTCCTTTTTCACATTAAATATATTGTGTCTGGATTATGTACCGTGTGCATGATGTGAATTTCACACATTGTGAAAAATGTTGGTTCAACATAAAAAGTAGAGTTACCCGGTTGCCTTAAATTTTTTGAGTCATTTCAAATAAAAAATATTATTTGATGATAACTTTTTAAGTCAACTAATACTTTTAAGTCAAATCAACTCTTACTTTAAGGTAATCAGGTAACTTATATTTTTTAGTTGAAACAACAAATTATTCTTTACAGTGCAGGTTCAAATCATGTGACCTCTGCCTCACCCTTAAATAAAAATAGCAAAATTAATACTTGAATTTACATTTAATTTATGCATTTGGCAGACGCTTTTATACAAAGCGAATTAAAGTGCATGACAAGTTTTACATTTTTATCGGTATATGTGCAGTGTAAAAAAAAACTTTGCTGCCTTAAAAATTTTTGTCAAATCAACTCAAATTTACAAGTCATGTAAACAGAGATGAGATGTCACAACTTATAAAAGATAGTTGAGAAAAGTCAACTTAATTTTATAAGTTATAACAACTCACCGGTAGTTATATCAACTCAACTCTAGTCAAGATAAATAATAGTAAGTTGAAATAACTTGTAAATCCGTGTTGATTGAGTTGACATTTTGCGTTGCTAATGCAATGCTCTACCACTGAGCTATAGATTAGCATTAATTAATATTTCACATCAGGAAAGTTCTTTCAAACACTCTTAAAAGGTTGGGTTGTTTTTAACCCAGAGTTGGGTAACTATAGGACAGAACACATTTCTGGGTTAAAATGACCCAAACAATGGGTTGTTGTAACCCAACTGCTGGGTTATTGTTAATCAACCATGTTGAAACAACACAGCAGTTGGGTTACAACAAACCCATTGTTTGGGCCATTTTAACCCAGAAATGTGTTCTGACCAATAGTTACCCACCCTGGGTTAAAAACAAACCAATATTTTTTAGAGTGAAGATATTTCATTATATTAGGAAAGTTCTTTCAAAGATTTTTTTATGACAAGCACATTTCTTGTTAAAGGGATAGTTCAACCAAAAAATTTACTCACCCACCAAACCTGTATTAATTTACTTGCTTTTTGAAATACGTTTGCAACCAAATAAATCTGGGGCACCATTGACTTTCATAGTGTTATTTTTTTTTCTTATATATGGAACTCAATGGTGCCCCTGATCTGCTTGGTTACACACATTTTTCTAAGCACAAAGACATCTAAAATACAGGTTTGGAAGGCTAGAATTTTTGAATTACCACTTTTTTAATGACAAATAAGCACATTTCTTGTTAAAGGGATAGTTCACCCAAAACATTTTTTAGATGTCTAATAAATCTTTGGTGTACCCAGAGTGTGTATGTGAAGTTTTAGCTCAAAATACCATTTAGATAATTTATATGCTTTAATAAAATTAAATAAAATTAAAATTGTCACTTTGTAGGTGTGAGCAAAAATGTGCCATTTTTGCATGTGTCCTTTATAATGCAATGATCAAGGTGGTTTGTTGCAATTGAAACTCAATTTTGCTGTGCAGTGGCGTAGCAAGTGAGTCCTGGGCCCATATGCAAAAAAAATTTTACGGGCCCCCTTAAGCCAAAGCCCCCCTCCAACCTTGCCTGTTGGCACTGTTAACTGTGGCACGCAGTTCTGTTAACAACAAGAAATGACGGAGAAATAAGAAATCACTACACATGATATGCATACAAAAATATATTTATTGCTGCCACAAATAAAAATTACGTTGAAAATTTTTTTTTAATTAAAAGCTGGGCCGGGCCCCCTATTGGCCCGGGCCCCCTATTGGCCCGGGCCCATTTGCATGTGCATTCCCAGACGCTACACCACTGGTGCTGTGAATTATTTTCTCTCTCTCTCTCTGCACTAAATGGCTGTGCCGTGGTTGGATAGTGCAGATTAAGGGGTGGTATTATTATAATAAGATCTCCTTTTCAATTACCTAATTTTTCACGTGCTTGCTGAGAATGATTTACCAAAACTGGGTTGATCTTTTTTACATTTTATACGTTAATAGAAGCACTGGGAACACAATTTTAGCACTTAAACATGGAAAAAGTACGATTTTCATGCCATGGCCACTTTTAATATCTTTTGAAATATGTTTGTAACCAAATAGATCTGGAGCACCATTGCCTTTCATAGTGTTATTTTTTTTCCTATATATGGAATTAAGTGATCTGCTTGGCTACACACATTTTTTAACATTTCTTCCATTTGTGTTCAGCAGAACAAAGACATTTAAAATACAGGTTTGGAGTGGAGAATGATAACAGAATTTTCATTTTTGGGTAAACTATCCCTTTAACATAATTCCCCCATAGGTCACAAAAGTGATTTTTAAATTCAATATCATACAAATGTACTTTATTTATTTATTCACCTGTATAGGACATATAAAAGATAACAAGAACTTAAGGGGAATAAAATTAAAACTCACACACCAGATTTGAACCTGCATTGGCCATTTGAGCACCACATCGACATGCACTAAACACTACACCAATTCTCCAACATATACAGCTTATTTACGTCTCATTTCACACATTTGTGGTCTAAAATGTTTTTGACAAAGCTGATGAGATCTATTATTAATGCATTTAATGAAATCATGATTAGAATCAAATCAGTACAGACACAAAGTCAGGTTGCCATCGTTTGCGCATTTAATAGATATAAACAACATAATTTTACATCAGTTTATTCATGTTAAATCCTCTCTGTGACCTTTGCTATGTACATACAGGTGCGTTCACCGTAAAGGGTCGACAGATGTGTATGAATGATAGAATATAATTGACCGATGTGAAAGTCCTATGAACTGTAAAGTGTGACTGACCTCAGACATGTTACTCGTGTTTTTGGTCTCGGCCATGCATTTTCTTTTTATAAAACATGGCACACCTTATGCCTATGCATCTTCCTGACAACATAACTCTGCTGGATGAAAGCAGCATGACAGCCAGTATGAGATGAGACAGTTTATGTTTTAACAGGGTGATCTTTACACACATGCCAACACTGACACATGTATTCCCTGTATTTAGTGTAAGGAGTGAAAGTGAATGATGCATACATCAAAACCAGTCGTGTGTACGTTGCTATATCTTTTTTTCACGACACACTGCAGTTCACTCTTTACTTGCGATATTGTTCAACACATAATGTACATACGGAGTCATTTTTTAGTTGTATGTCAGATGTCTGATTGTCTGAAAGGCATCAGTTCAAATGTGTTTGGTTATTTAATGCATCGTTGTAAAAAAATCTAAAGATTGATGATCTTTTCCATCGTCAGTATTCACTACAGCACACAACACATAGTTATGTTTAAGTTCCCAAGTGATCAAGTGATGTGAAGCACAAATGTGACACTACAAAGCAAATTATAGTTCATATAAATTCATTTTCAAACTGCATGTGGGCCGATTGAGCAAATTTGTTTTAGAATGCATCAAAGATATGACCTCAAATCTGAATTTTATTACATCTCAAGACCTGTTATGTTTCTTTATTAAATGTGTATTTAAAAGAAACACTTATTCGTGGACTTATTAAATAAATACAGATTTTACAAAAAGAAATAAAACTGATATGTACAATCAAATGTATATAGATCGCAAATAAACGCAGTCTTCGCTTTGGTCATCACATTAATGACCGCAGAGAAAACCAATCACATTAAAATTACCTATAAGCTTTCATGTATTAAAAGCTTTTGACACCCAGTGATGGTGCAACGTAACCAAGTGCGAGTGGTGATGAAGGATTATGAATGTAGTGCCCACGTTGCCCAATACCCTCCAAACACACTCTCCTGTTTCCTTAAATCATTAATGAGGGTTTGTTCCCCCTGAGCTGGGGGGGACTGATGACCCCCCTCCCTCATTCTGTCCGTGGCCTCTTCTCCCGTGTCCGAGAATGCAGTGCGCACTTCCACAGCCTTCCTCATCGTCTCCCTCACTTTCTGAAGACGACTCGCCAAACTGTCGAGGCTTTTCATAAACGCAGCAACCTGAAGTGAAATAGTGAAAAACATTAACTGCAACTCATTTTTAAGGTCAGCTATTTTTACAGCGAGACGGCCCAGATCTGCCTGTACTCCACATTTACTCAGGTATTCAAGATACACTGGGAAATAAATCTAATACTTAAAGACGACCTTGGGTCTTGATACACATACCAGCCATTAATGAGATGGTTAAAGCCTGCAGTAAAAACAAAAGCAATCCACACTCACACTTTGAAGACCTCCTGCCCAGATGTTCATTATCCACTGTGTCACTGGACCACTCGACTTTCTTCTCCGTCTTCCTTTTCCTGAGCTTGATGGTCAGGCTTCTGCCCTCCTGACATGGGACCAAAAAACAATCATTATTTGTACCATTACATGAAAGAATGATTATGTGACCCCGTCTGTGAAATCCAGGCTAAAGTCTCATTCACTAGTTCGCATGCGCATTCAGGTCTTAATGATTAATGGTAAACGAACTCGGCTTGCTGTCCCCGAAGGGAGCTCTGTACCTAAGCTCTGAACCTTCAGAGAGAGCGAACATGAGGCTGGGACTCGAGCCCCTAGTTCAACCCCCTGCAACAGAACTGCAAAGAGGAAGGAAGAGAGAGTGAAGGAGGAGATGGGGAGGAGGAGGGATGCTGGAAAAAATTGCAGCTGGACGCAGAGGCCTGAAGGCTGCCTTATATACACCCATGATGATGATTGTTGACAGGCTTGAATGTTTAGACTCCTCCAGAACCTACGTTTAGAACTACATTAATCTAATGAAAAGGAGAGTGTTTCAATGGCAATGCAAAGGTTATTAGTCAGTAATTGAAATGTCTTACAATGGGTTTACACCAGGCGCATTTGAGGCATCAAAATCGCGTCTACCGCGCCGCTTGAACATTTAGAATGCATTCGCGCGTCTATAGCGAAGTAGAAGCGCTCAAAAATCAAGCATTTGATGCGCATCAGAGGCGAAATGCATTACTTGTGGGAGGGGCAAGTGCTATGTGGTTGTCTGTTTGCAAGATTGCGGATGTTGATCGTGCATTCATCGAGAGAGTTACCGGATTGTATTTGGTCAACTTACTACAGGGGGAAAATAGCAGGAATGCCACGGGCCGATAAACGTCACGTGACTCAAAAGTGAAATGTGTATTTACAACTTACCAGGTTGCCCAATGTCCTCACTGACACTCTTTCAAGTGAGGTCATTTTTAATTCCTGTCTCTATAGAAATAAGAAATTGTGTCATTTAGCTCAGGGTGACTGCTCTTGGACAATTTCAAGTGTCCCCATGTTGAATGAGTGACTCCGGGCCAGGCTGATTGGTTAACGTGGCGCAAAAATCGGCCAAAGTTCACATTTTTCAACTCGGCGTCAGACGCAAATTCGCGTGACATGCAAAATGCACAAAAAGCACCATTCGCGCGCACCGCGCCAGACGTTCAATTCGCGGAAACTAGACATGCCTCTTTCGCGCACGCGAGACCTCCAGATGCGCATCTACGCGTCTTCATATTGACTTAACATCAAATTCACCACGGCTAGTGTAAACGCAGCATTATTTTCACAAATGTCACTTTGTAGGTATGAGCAAAAATTTGAACTTTAAAATGCAAATGAGGTGATGAAATGCAAACACTAATCGCATTGATTGATTGTGCTGTCAATAAATGGCAGTACCATGGTTGGATAGTGCAACCAAAGGCAGTCAAATTTGGGTCATAGCGTAAAAATCTGACTTTTTCCATGTTTAAGTGCTATAATTGGGTCCCCAGTGCTACTATTAACCTAGAAAACATGAAAAAGATCAACCCAGTAACTTAGTTTTGGTTAACCATTCTCTGCAAGCATGTGAAAAAACAGATCAGATTTCGCCTGTTTTGTGACGTAGAAAGCAAGTCTTATTTCAATAACACCGCCCCTTAATCTGCACTATCCATCCTCAGCACTGCAGAAAGAGAGAGAGAGAGAGAGAGAGAGAAAGAGAAAAAGAGAGAGAGAGAGATTGACAGTACAACTGAGTTTAAATTTCAACAAACCACCATCATGGTGATCAGTGTTTGCATTTCATCAGCTCATTTGCATTTTAACTCTTTCGCCGCCATTGACCAGATAACTCGTCAATTAAGAAAAAACTCCTCCCTGGCCCTGCCAATGACGAGAATTTCCAGCTTTACGCAATACCGCTATTATCCACCAGGTGGCGCACTTCCGCAACTTATACAACCCGGAAGTAGCGTCTCACGTGAAAGAGAAAGAACTCCGTGTATGTTTTAAAGATTGCTCTGCATCTGATCTCTATGAAAAGTCCTTCACAAAAATGGAATTATCTCAGCTTTTTGCTCAAAAATTTGTGTTTTCGAAGAA
Organism: Paramisgurnus dabryanus; assembly: GCF_030506205.2. NCBI lineage: Eukaryota > Metazoa > Chordata > Actinopteri > Cypriniformes > Cobitidae > Paramisgurnus > Paramisgurnus dabryanus. The sequence goes on along the minus strand of NC_133355.1, from coordinate 25,001,640 downwards.
ACCTACCTATATTTGAGAGGCGATAAAGAGAGAACTAATTTTTTTTTTTTTTTGAAATCAGAGGGTCATTTGATATATTGTTTGTTTATATATTTAAAGAAGAACATTTTCTGGAAGGCATTAAACTTTTGTAAAAATCATGAAAATGCTGGTGCTGGCTGGCAACTTTTTTTAAAAACGCTGGCGGGGAAAGAGTTAAAGGACACACCCAAAAACGATGTTATGATAAATTTTCTGGGGGGAATTTTGAGCTAAAACTTCACATATGCACTCTGGGGACACCAAAGGCTTATTTGACATCTTTTATAAAATCATATAATATGAGCCCTTTAATACCAATGAAATGACTAAAGTGACATTTGTGAAAATAAGGCATTTCAATTACTGACTACCAACCTTTGCATTGCCATTAAAGTGAAATTACTGAACCTTAACATAAGAGCCTGATAAAAAAATACTCATTTACAAGAAAACATGTCAGACACACTTAGGGGGCTTTGCATCTGAACTCCTCATTTACATGCATACATACATATATAGACACAAAACAATGATAAAATTATTAAAATATTAAAATAAGAGATAAACACATAATAAATCCTTTTTTACAATTTTGTCTTTGCGTTATTCTCTAAAACTATCTGGGGGTGTTCAAACTGGGGCCCGGGGACCCCCTGAGGGCCTCCAGGAGCTTCTAGGGGGCCCCGGGCCCCAGTTTGAACACCACTGGTATATGACATCATATACCATTTGCACATATACGATTTTTAAGTTAATGGCATAAATCAGACCATTTTGGCATTTTTCTTAGTTTTATTTATAATGGCAGTATTGGCTTTAGCAGTATTAAGAAGTAACTTTGCTAATAGCTAGAAATTATAATAAACTAGGGTTTCACTGATCAGTAACTGATTACATAACCGAAACTTATATATAATGACCTGACAAATACATTCACACCCTAAATGTACATGTTGAAAACACCCTGTTGTACATGTCGTTTACTACACATCCCTTACGCTGGTATCCAGTCAACAGGAAGCACCTCATTCGATATGCAACTATAAAACGATTATAATTCATCAATATTTAATCACTAGAGCTGCGGTTAAGCCCTCTTGTAATTGATGATGGTGTATTAAGATAGATACCTGCTGGGGTGGAGGCGGTGTCCCCGTCTGAACGGTCTCGGTTATCGTTTCACTCGATGTGCGTTGAACCTCCGCCATGTCACTGATGATACCAAAATAAAGCTTTAGAACGGCACTCGATGGGTTTAGATCGATGATAGTTTGGTCACAGTATATAGATAAGACAAAATCTTCTGTGCTGTGGCGTCAAAATGTCGAAGTAAAAGCTGTGTGAATATGAGATGAAGGCATGAGACGAGTTTGCTGTAGTGTGAGCGCTGCTCGGACGGAGCGATTTACGGACGGACCGCTGACTCAAACTGATCGTGTTTCAAATATCAAATGAGGGCGCTACATGTATTACATATTTTATTATTTGATTGACGTCCGGAATAAATCCAACTGACTCAAACACACATACAAATACATCTGACTCACAATGAGAATAAAAATCCAGCTGATTAAAATGTATTTAAACCACACAATGCCGTGGTAGCGCACTAAAAACAATTGATACGCGGCCAACGGAGTGTTCCTCGCAATACTGTCCGATAGGAAACATCTGACAAGGAAGAACTTGTATAACCACACTAAAATATATAATGCGTAACTGCAGTTTAGATTTTTATGTGTGCCCTTATGGATCTACGACTGGTCTGAGTTTTAATTAAAGTATTTTTAATCACACGAGATTTAAAATATCCAGACACAGTGGCGACGAAAAGCAGCGTTGTATCCGCAATATGTCTGCGCCCTGTGGCGGTACACATTGAGTGAAGGTACATTCATTTGACATCTTTATTTGTCATTTTCACCTTAATGCAGTTATTATATTGGTTGATAACCACTGTGACAAACCTTGCACGACCTTTAAGCATTTTATGTTTTTAATATCTTTTTTATTTTACTATATGTTCTGTAGAATCTAGATTTTAATCATGTTGATACCGTCTGATTACGATATTTATGAAACTTACTACGGTAGTTCAAACACTACCATGTCCAAAACATAATAGTATAATTATTAATTTGTGATATTTTCAAATCCTTGTTTGTGTGTTTCAGGTCATGTGGAAGGTTGTGCATGTGGCGTCACCAAGAATCTGGACCAGAGATGTACAGAAGATATGGTGCACGTGGAGATGCAGGCTCTGTTCATCAACCTTAGTTAATACACCACCAACACACACCAGGACTCAAGCAGAGAAAGCCAAACGTAGACGAGAGCGAGAGAAGACTATACTGAATAGTGTGGGTTGTGTGTTATTTCTATACCAAACATTTAGGTTGTGTTTTAAGCCATACCGATAAGTAAGGTCCTATTGTTTATTTGACCCCTGCAGGATGGTAATGATGTTGGACTGGAGTGGTCTGAAAAAGAGAAAATAACATATACAGCTGCCCTCTTACCTGGAGAGAAGAAAGGTAACAAAATAGATTCATTCTGCTGATAAAAATGTATGAAGCTTTTAAGACAGCCCTACTAGGAGCACTGATATAAAAAAAAACTATGAAATATATTCCCCTGTTAGTGAAATCCAGGCTAAAGTCTTATAATCTAATGATAAGATTTGGAGTTGCATTGATTTATTATTAAAAATATCAAGGTTATATTTTCACATATTGTTCTTTACATAATATAGGAAGATTTTAGGTAGAAAAGCAGTAAGCCTTACCTATAGTCCTAAAGAGAGATCAGAGAAATTAAAACTAGTTGGTTTATATTAGTATCAACTATAATCATTATAATTTAGTAATATCAAATCCAAACTTTTCTTTCAGACACCTCCCTGCCCTTCCCACAGTCCTACAGCCCAGAATATGTGGAGTTCGGCTGGTATCAATGGTGGGAGAAACAGGGATTCTTCAGTCCTGAGCAACATGTAAAGGAGACATTACAGTTCAATACTGAGCAATGCTTGATATATATTAATTATATACATATAAAATAAATGCTTTAGAGACACTGTTAACAGTCTTGTAAAGGTATAACTTTTAACACATTTTGATCTTTTTGATATTTTCTTTTCTCAGAGTAAACTTCCTCATGCAAGAGACGAATATTTCTCCTTTTGTATTCCACCACCAAATGTCACGGGTACTTTACATCTCGGACACGCGATGACAGTGGCTATAGAAGATGCCGTGGCTCGCTGGTAACGTTTTAATGCAAATAAATGATCCTTCCAGACTAAAGCCCTTTTCACACAGACATTACGGAAAATACACGGAAAATGCATCCGGGATTTGTCCGAAATCGTATTCACACTCCCATTGATTTTCTGGAATGTGCGTGTGCGTTCACACAGATACCGTAAAGATCACGTAAAGACGTGTGACGTGTAAAAACTACCAAGTGCAGGACTTTATATTGATGATATTTGATGAGCTCCCTGATCTCTGCTTCATTCCAGTTCTTTAAACATTTCTCATTGTGAATGTTAATGCTTTTAAACCCCGTTTTAAAGAACTGAACGATATATCTTGTTGCGATGACGCACGTGCATTTTTGTTTATTATAAGCCATATGAGCGTGTGTGATGCCCTATTCTAATGTTGCTGAATGATTTCCGCTTTTTTCTCACTAGCCCACGCCACTTACGTCATTGTTTCTGCATCCTTTTTCCGGGAGCGATCCCAGAACATTTACAGGATGTGTTTGCGTTCACACAGAAGCCTCTCTGGCAATTTTACAGAAATATTCTGGGACCAAAGTGCTGTGCGAATGAGGTCTAACAGTACTAATTGCCTTTAGGGAAGTCATGCCACTAGACGGCCATGTTTGTACTGAGCCCCTTAGGTGACATCGTTTAGTTTCATGTGCTCACGTGAAAATATTACGTGCTCGCGTGAAACTATTACGTGCTCGCGTGAAACTATCGCGCGCGCACGTGAAACTTTCGCTTTCACGTGCGCGCGCGATAGTTTCAGGTGAGCACGCGAAACTAAACTTTAAAAAAAAATTCTGCACATGAAGGTTTCGCGTGAGCACATGAAAGTTTCACGTGAGCATATGAAACTAAACATTATTTAATTATTGCTCCATGTCCCCTTAGGGGCTCCGTATGTTTGCAATGCCTTTAGGTAGTTTTTTTTTAGCCATGCAAGACTAAAATCCTATGTACATGAATATATATCTCTAAAATCACAATTTAACAACATATTTCTAAACAATAATTAAACCTGACATCAACTGTACCATAACTTGTGTTTCTTAAGCTCAAATTATGCTATAAAAAACTCTATCAATGGCGTTCCAGCTGCAAGCGCCTCATTTGATTGGTTGTGGCTAGAAGGTATACAGCAATGGCCAAAATCTTGTGAAATCTCAGTGAACGAGCACTGTTTTATCCTAGTCCTACCCCCAAACCTAACCCTGAACTCAACATTTCATGGGATTTAGGCCATAGCTGTATCCCATCTAGTCATAACTGCTATTTTCATTCTAATCCTACCACCCAAACCTAACCCTAAACCCAACAAATCGGGAGAAAAAGGCCTTCTGTATCCCATCTAGCCAAAACCCACTTGACTTTATATAGAGCCCCTCCCCCAGAAAATAAGTCTTTATGGATTGATGATTGGTTCTTAAAACTGGAAGGCGGGACATCTGTTAGCAGAGCAGTCATATCGAGCTTTGCATTTTTTCCCTATTCAAAGTAATAGGAGTACTTAATCTTGTTATAACCGATATCTTTGACACTACCTGTTAAAATTTCATATTTTTTCCACGTTGTAGAATAGTCATTAAAACATTTAATAATAACACAGATTGAGGTATGGGTCGTGAGTAAAGCAGTGAGATATTTTTAAGAAATTAAAAGTATTTTATGATCTGTAAGTTGTTGATGTGCATCATGGGATACTTGTTTTCAACAGTTTTGAATGTGTTTCCATGTACGCCGTACACTTGTTGGTTGCAATTCCTTTACTATGTGTTCAAACACAAATTAGATCAGAAGATTTTTGTTTCAGTAACGTGTTTGAAAACCTTTGAGAGTTATAAAACATAATTTTTTTTACAATCTTAAAATACACCCCAATACCAAGATGATCAATGTTATTAACTTGTTTTTACTTTTTTTATTGCTTTCAACAGGCGAAGAATGCAGGGTTACAAAGTGCTGTGGGTTCCAGGCTGTGACCATGCTGGGATTGCGACACAGGTATCTCATCTCTGTTTATCATTTAAACTACAGTGTTGAGATGAGACATGAGTTCAGATGTTCTTGTGATGGCCTGTGTTTGTCAGTCAGTGGTTGAAAGGAAACTGTTGCGTGACCAAGGAAAGCTCAGGCAGGACTACAGCAGAGATGAGTTCCTCCAAGAAGTCTGGAGATGGAAAAATGAGTGAGTTTCCGTCTCGCTCGCCCTGCAGCTCTTCGTGTCTTTGTACTTTTGCAATGTGCCGTGTCGTAAATGATTGAATCTGTTGTTGTAAATGTGCTCTACAGGAAGGGGGATGAAATTTATCATCAGCTGAGAAAACTGGGTGCATCTCTGGACTGGAGCAGAGCGTGTTTCACAATGGACCCGGTAACTAAACAATTTTTTTTTTGGACATTACATTTTCTGTATGCATTCAATACCTGCATTGTGAATGTATTGCTCTCCTGATTGCACTGATTTACCCACAATGCACTACGCCAAATTTACCATTTACTATTTATGTACTGCACAGTGTTTTGTAAGCTGGTTTTCATAGCTATTTATTGCTACCCATAATGCACCAGTGTATTTTTTCTTCTGTAGGGTTTCAGCAGTGCTGTTACAGAGGCGTTTGTCAGACTGTGTGACTCTGGTCTTATCTATCGCTCTGAAGGTTTGGTCAACTGGAGCTGTGCATTAGAGTCGGCCATCTCAGACATAGAGGTACATCGCAGAGACGTGCCACTTCTATCACTGTCACGTGTTTTTTGCGCGCTAACACTTGATTTGATATATTAAGGTGGATTCAAAAGAGCTGTCAGGCAAAACTCTTTTGTCGGTTCCTGGCTATCAGCAGAAAGTGGAGTTTGGGACCATGGTTACATTTGCGTATCCCTTGGATGGACAGGGCGAGTGGGGTTTTGTTGATTTATCTTGATTATTATCGCGTTTTTCTTTGTGACTAAAGTATAATCTTATTTTTTAGATGGAGAGGTTCCCGTGTCAACCACACGACCGGAGACGATGCTGGGAGATGTGGCTATTGCTGTGCATCCTGATGATCCACGATATCGAGTAAGTAAAAAAAACAAAATTTGGTATCTGGTTTGTACCTTACATTGTGCTTTAATGAACTGACTTATTTTGAATATGCCTGCGTTAAAAGATATTTAGTATACAGTGTGCATGCTGCGTACCTTGTATAGTATGCATATTTGTTTAGTTTAAACATAACTAGATGACCTAACATTTTAAAGAAACAAAGTATGCATTCATTGTTTCAGAGAGATTGTTTTACATTTTCAAGAATTTCTGATTTCTGCTTTAATAATTATTTTGATTATAGTCATATGTATATTAGTCTGTCTTTCTTTTTTAACCAGGCTCTTCATGGCAAATACTGTAGGCATCCTTTTACAGATCGATTATTACCTATTATCACTGACACTATGGTGGATATAAACTTGGGCACAGGTATTTCATCCACACAATATCTGTTTTAGAAAGCATGCTTGTCCTTATAATATTCATCAGAATAAATAAATTCATACAGGTTTAGAACAACATGAGGATGAATAAATGATGACAGACTTTTCATTTTTGGGTGTACTATCCCTTTAAATCCTTTATTATATAATCATGTACTGTATGTGTAATAAAGCTTTATTAGTGTTTTTACCAACAATGATAATTTTTTCTCTGCGTTAATAGGTGCTGTTAAACTGACACCAGCTCATGACCACACCGACTTCCTGCTATCTCAGAGGCACGCGCTGCCACGCCTCACTGTGATTGGAGGAGATGGAACCATGACCTCACTATGTGGCCAGTGGTTGGAGGTAAAGATGTCTATTAATTTACATATTACCATTTTAAAGACATGCCACAGCATATTAATATCCGTAGGAATGTTTATATGACATTGCATGTGTGTGTCACATCAGGGAGTCAAACGCTTTGATGCCAGGGAGCGGGTGATCGATGCACTGATGGAAAAGAAGTTGTTTAGGGAAAAGAAGAGTCACCCCATGTCCTTACCAATTTGCAGGTAAATAACAAGAAGGTAAAGTTAAATAAACACAAGCTCTTGTTTGTTTTTGGTTTATTGGACATATTTCTCCTCTTTAAATTATTTTAAGGCTGGTTTATACTACACGACTTGAGCGCGCTTGAGCACCGGTTTACTGTTAGAAAATCTAGCGTGCTAGTTCCCACAAGTCGGAGCCAGTCTCCTCCATGAGCACAAGTTCAGGAAGCAAGAGAAAAAATAGAGCCCCTGTCCCAAATGGCGCACTTCATGTGTACTTTCGGTCTCGTGGCCTTAAATTGTGCGTGCTTGCTTAGTATACAAGTTCCTAGGGTGTCCCATCTGTCAATTTTACGCTTTGAAGTGTGCTCATCAGCGCCCCTTTTGCAACCTTGATGCGGTTTTCAGCAAAGCCCCCTCTGCAGCAGGCTTCGCACACTTTACCAACCCAGAAGTCATCACGAAAGAGCAATCAGAGCAATCAGATCAATCAGACGACAGAAGGGAGGAGTTCACACTGACGGGCAACTTCTCTTCCTATTTCCGGGGTGACGCTCGAGTCTGTACCAAAATACGACTCCGGTGCACCCTCGTGGACTCGCATCAAGGGTCCCTAAAGTCTGCACTACAGGATGTCATCAAAGTGTGGACTCTAAAGGAGGATCACAAGTCCGGAGTGTGCCATTTGGGACAGGGCCAGAAATGAAAGAGTCGGGCATATTAGAATTTAAAAGAGAGAGTTCACCCAAAAATGAGTCAGTGGTTACAATCAGCTGTGTGCTTATTTTCATTTCTCAAAATATCTTCTTTTGTGTTTATCAGAAAAAAGAAATTCATACAGGATGAGAATTTTTTTGGGTGAACTGTGATCTAGAAGTCAAGTAGTGCAATCCAGTTTTTAAGGGATAGTTCACCCAATAATGCATATTTTGTCGTTAATAACTCACCCTCATGTTGTTCCACACCTGTAATACTTTTGTTCATCTTCTGAAAAATTTATATATTTTTTGATAAAATCTGAGAGCGTTCTGAGCCCTCATATACAGCAACGCAACTCACAACTTTCAAGGCCAAGAAAGACAGTAAAAACATTGCTAAAATAATCCATGTGTCTACAGTGGTTCAATCTTCATTTCAAATATACTTTTTGTGCTCAAAAAGTCTGATGTGTATTCACAAAAATCACTCCATGCATGCATTAAACACTGATGTTGTGTGTCAGCATTAGACATATATATACATACATGCAAGATTGAACCGCTGTAGTCACATCCACTATTATAAAAATGTTTTTACTGCCTTTTTGGACTTCGAAAGTTGTGAGTTGCGTTTCTGTCTACAGGGGCTCAGAAATGCTGTCAGGTTTAATTAAAAACATAAAAATTTTGTGTTCAGAAGATGAGTAATTTATGACAAAATTCTAGTAATTCTGGGGTAAACTATCCTTTTAAACCAGACCATTTCTTACATACATTCTAATTGGTTTTTGGCTGAACTTTAACAAACGGCTTCTGACCTTGTGTCCTGTCTTTGTCTTATTTTTTATCTCATAGTCGTTCTGGAGATGTCATTGAACCGCTGCTGAAGAGACAGTGGTTTGTACGATGTCAAGAAATGGCACAAAAAGCAGTTCAAGTGAGTGAGTGTGTTTTAAACAAACAGATCACATTTCAAATAAAGCAGATGTGCTAAACCACACACATTTAAAGGGGACATATCATGAAAATCAGTTTTTTCCACGTTTAAGTGCTATAATTGGGTCCCCAGGGCTTTTATCAACCTAGAAAATGTAAAAAAGGTCAACCCACTAACTTAGTTTTGGTAAACCAAGCATGTGGAAAAAAATAAGTCATTGAAATTTGGTTCCCCTTGTGATGTCAGAAGGGGATAATACTGCCTCTTAATCCGCACTATCCAACCACGGCACTGCCATTTAGTGCACAGATCAGCTCATTTGTATTTTAAAGGACACACCCTAAAACAGCAAATTTTTGCTCACACCTACAAAGTGGCAATTTTAACATGCTATAATAAATTATCTATATGATATTTTGAGCTAAAACTTCACATATGTACTCTGGGGACACCAAAGATTTATTTCAAATCTTAAAAAAGCCTTGTGAAATGTCCCCTAATCTTGGCTTTGTTCACATGCCCTTGTTTTGTCAACATTAAACAATTTGCCCATAGCTTGCGGGTCATTAACTGCCCCCGTCAATACTCCTTAGAGAAAAGAGTGCAGAGAAACATTGAGCCATCAAGAGTTAGAAAACCACATTCCTGCTACTCGCTTTTCGTTTGCTCATTTAAAGGAGACCTATTAAGCCCATTTTTACAAGATGTAATAAATGTTCCCAAAACGTGCCTGTGACATTTTAGCTCAAAAAACCCACAGATCATTTATAATAGCATCTCCAAAATGCCCCTATTTGGGTGGGAGCAAAAATGTGTTGTTTTCGTGCCTGTACCTTTAAATGCAAATGAGCTGCTACTCCTCAATCCCTTACCAAAAGAGACACTGAGCGCTTTTGGTTAAAATAGATCTGATTCTTGTAAATACGGTCTGAGACAATAGTATCTCACTATTGAGATGTGGCAGACAGCGTACAACTCGCTGAGGGTGGGAACTATGGTAATGCAGGACTGTCAGTCAGTAGCTGTGGGCGGGGCTTCATCAGTGTGATGTCACATTAACAGGAGAATCAAAACGACATATCTAATAAGACTGCTTTTTTATGCAAAAAGTGGATTTTGCATAATAGGTGCCCTTTAACTTTATTGTATTTAATGATTATAATAAGTGAAGCATTGACATCTCTTGTAAATGTTCTGTTTAGGCAGTAGAAGAGGGCGATCTACAAATAACTCCTCACTTTTATACAAAAATGTGGAAGAACTGGCTGTCTAACATCAGGTTAGTTATGCCGTAGTAAGACGTTATGGTAACACTTTACAATAAGGTTGTGTTTGTTAACGTTTGTAAATGCATAAGCTAACATGAATTTAACATAAACAACAGTATTTATTCATCCCTGTTAATTATAGTTAATGTCAGTACAGTTGTTCATGTTAGTTCACTAATGTTAACTAATGTTACAACTTTTGATTTAAAAAATGTATTAGTAAATGCTAAAATTCACATGAATTAAGATTAATAATGCAGAATTGTTTATGGATAGTTCATTTTAGCTAATGTATTATTTACTAATGTTAACTAATACAACCTTATTATAAAGTGACATTATTCTTCAGAATACATCTTTTTGATTGGTCAATCACATTATTGAACTTCTACACACTCAATATCAGTTAATATTTCATGTGTGTTATGTATTTGGTATGTAGCCATCCTGTTATTATCGTTTGATTATAAATAATCCCTCAATAATGAACTTATGCTCTGTAAAACTTTGCAGCGATTGGTGCATTTCCAGACAACTTTGGTGGGGTCATCAGATACCAGCCTATCGAGTGACGTTACAAAACTCCAACAACACAGAAGAGGTGGGGCCTATAACATTATAATTAAAGTTACTATTGGGGCTTTTCCATTGGATAGTATGACCCAGTATGGCTTGGTACTGCTCACTTTTGGGGTGTACAGTACCTAGTACCTGATACTTTTTTAGTACCGCCTCGGTTGAGGTTCCCGTACTGATACCAAAAAGTGCTGTGTAAAACTGCAGATCACTGATTGGTCAGAGGGAATCGTCACTTTTAGCATCATTGCTAAATGCAAGATTAGCTTCCGCCCGTGCGCCATCTAGCAAACCAAGTGATGTCATCAGCTGTGCTTATTGTAAAAGTTCCCAAACTCCATTTTAGGGATTATAAACATCCACATGCCGAGAATAAATAACACCATTGCATCTATACGCTCTGTTGCTCTTATGTTGAGCATTTGTGTGTTTCGCGTTTACAATGATGTCACGGCAGTAGATGCGACGCGACTGTAACGTTAAGTCTTTTATCCCACCCACTCTGAAGCAGCTAAACTGCAGTGAAAAAACAAACCAAGCGAGCAGAGCCACGTCATACAACACAATGGAAAAGTGACGTCTCTTTACTTGCAATGATGAACTGTGACCTGAATACATCGAGATGTGTCGTTTTAACAGAAGGTGTCTTGTTTAGGAGAACTGGGTTTGGGGCAGAACCGCCGCAGAGGCTCGAGAACGTGCTGCCGAGAAGTTTGGAGTGAATCCAGATCACATAACACTCACACAGGGTGACTGTCATAGAGTTCACATTAAAGCTGCAATTTGTAACTTTTGCCTCTTTATCGCCATCTCTGTTTGAAATATAAAATTGCAGGGACATTTTCTGTACGTTGTGGTTCGCCTCGCTACTATGCACCTATGATCACAAGTACATCCTAAAACACTTGCCTGAAATGTTTCCCATTATCTTTAAAGTATTTCAGCATGAAGGCGTGTGCTTCATTGAAATGAAACATAATAATTTCTTTCATTAGAACAGTAAAACTATTAAAAATATTTTTAAAATGCACAAATTACAATGTGGCTCTTATTTCAATAAACTTTCCTTTTCATGAAAACTTTGTTTCATGTTTAGATCCAGATGTGCTTGATACCTGGTTCTCATCAGGTCTGTTTCCATTCGCCATGCTCGGCTGGCCCCAGCAGGTACTTCAATATAAACTCCATTCTTCCACATCAGCAGCTCATGAAAGAAGCCAGACATCAAAAAAACACCAAAGTATGTCTGCTTATTGATTTGTTGCTTTGATCCGACTCCCTATTCACAGACAGAAGACCTGAAACAGTTCTACCCCAACACGATTCTGGAAACAGGAAGTGACCTCATCTTTTTCTGGGTGGCCAGGATGGTGATGCTGGGCAAAGAGTTAACTGGCCAGCTGCCCTTTAAACAGGTTACTCATAACTTATTATGCTGTATCATAAGATAGACAGGATTTGAAATTCGAATACCCATATGGCAATGTGCGTGTGCGTCACGTACCAACAGCATCTAAAAATGGCACAGAGATATGTAACTGTCTATTTGAAATGTTTCACTATGTTTATCACTTTATTTCTCTCCATCACCATGGCTGTCTATCGCACAGGTGCTCTTTCACTCTTTGGTGAGAGATAAATATGGGCGGAAGATGAGTAAATCTTTAGGAAATGTCATTGATCCTCTGGATGTTATTTCGGGTGTCTCTCTGGAGGTATGGCAACCGATACGCACACACAGTTTCTGCCAAACTAAGTCCGTTTTCTTACTTGTGTTCACATATTTCCAGAAACTAAGTCTTTATTTTCGTGATTTGCAATGTGGTATTGCTGGTTGATGATTTTTCTTTCTTGGAAGTGGTTATCATTATGTAAGACAAAAATGTGTACTGCGCCAGTGCACTGCACAAAATGATTTTCTTTCTAAAAATATCAAGAAATTCTTAAATAAAGCTGTATTTTCTTGATTAGCAAAATTACCTAGGAAAGTAAGTCTAGTATCTAGACAAAAAATATATAATTTAATCAAATTAGTGCTTAAAACAAGCAAAAAAATAGGGATGCACCGATACCACTTTTTTGGAATACGAGTACGAGTACTTGAATTTCAGTACTTGCCGATACCGAGTACTTAATAAAAAACACGATTTAAATTTACAGGTAACAGCTTTAGTCATATAATTTAACAAAAAAAGAAGGGACTAGTTTTCCAGTTTGTTGTAAACTCTGCCTCTTTAGACAACATAAGAGGCATTAACCCCTTAAACGCCGCTCAAACATAGACATTTCTCAGACCGTGGTATCGATCCCTGGTATCGGGGGACTTTTAACGAGTACAAGTACTTTAGAAAATCTGTTATTGAGGCCGATACCAGTATCGGTATCGGTGCATCCCTAAAAAAGAATCTGCCAATGGAATAAGAAAAAATTTCTTGAATAAGTTTACTTTATTCTTAAACACTGAATTTAAGAAAATTACTTTTTTTGCTTGTTATAAGCACAAATTTGATTAAATTTTTGTCTAGATACTAGACTTACTTTCCTAGGTCATTTTGCTCATCAAGAAAATACAGCTTTATTTAAGAATGCAGATGAGCCATCATTATGCATGGTCTATTTACATAGAAGAGAAAATAAGTCTAGTTTTTAGACAAAAAATATAAAATTTAAGCGGATTTTTGCATAAAATAAGCAACAAATCTGCTAATGTAATAAGAAAAATTGTCTATAATTAGGTGTTTATTAAAAAAGTAAAGTTATTTCAAGAAAGTATTTCTTAATCCATTCATTGGCAGGATTATTTTGCTTGTTTTAAGCACTAATTTACAAAAAATATAAACTTTGACTTATTTTCCTAGGTCATTTTGCTCATCAAGAAAATACATCTTAATTTAATAATCTTTAGATATTTTTACTGAAAACAAAACAAAAATACTAAGTAAGAAAGTAATTTTTTTGCAGTGCAGGGATGTGACGCCAACAAATCCACAATTCAGCATTTTTAGTGATTTTTACAAAAGTTTTACAAAATGCCTTCCAGGAATTTTTTTTCTAAAAATATATAAACATACAAATATATCAAATGAAATAACAAACAATAAACAAACCAACAAACCAAACGGGGAATTTTTTTATCTTATCTATATGTTGTTTCTCTGCTTATAAACTCTTAAATATGGGTATTTTTCAAAAAGCTGAAATAATTGTATATTAAAGCAACACTATGTAGTTTTTTTACCTTTAAATAATGTCTCTAAAATTATTTCAGTGATAGAACAACTTTTAACTGGACAAATTGTACTGTTGCTGCAACCTGAGCAGCCTCCTAGCTGCTACAAGCACACTCTGAAAGTGACGGTGGAGGGTAGGAAACACAGCCCCGCCCCTCCCCCTGCCTGCAGAAGAGTGTCTGATACCAGGCACTGTTGCACTTTTCAACCACACGAGGGAGCTGTAAGTCATTTTTACATGGAAACTACATAGTGTTGCTTTAAGGAAATAAGGAATTTTGTTAAAGATGTCGATTATCAAAAGACTCGATTATCAAAATATACACGCAGTGTAACATTAATAAATACTTTTTAACATTTTTAATAAATAAAGTTTTTTATAAATTTGGTAAGCGGTATTACAGATAAAAAAAAGAGTTAAAGGTGTCCATATGAAGTCCTTAACAACACATTTTACTAATGATAAATCATTTATATATATATATATATATATATATATATATATATATATATATATATATATATATATATTTACTTTATATCCTAATGATTTATGGCATAAAAGAAAAATCGATTTTGACCCATACAATGTATTTTTGACTATTGCTACAAATATACCCATGCTGCTTATGGTTTTGTGGTCCAGGGTCAAATACTAGTTTGTTAAACGAAATATATCATACTCATTTTTTAACATCTATTATGTTAACAGCTATCGTGTTCTTATTGTCATGACAACTTTATGGTCCTGTCAATAACATAACATGGTCTGATCTCAACAGGTACTTCAAAAGAAAATCAAAGAAGGAAACTTAGATCCGAGAGAGCGCGTTGTTGCCATGGAAGCACAGGTCAGTACGAGGTTCATCTGTGTTTTGATGATTTTAGCAGTCGTTCCCAACTGAGCAAGGTTACCTCGTTCCCTATGTGTCCTTTCTACAGAAGAAAGATTTCCCTAAAGGTATTCCAGAGTGTGGGACCGACGCTTTGAGGTTTGCTCTCTGCTCTTACAAAGCCCAGGGTGAGTCAACCTCATTACAAACTTCTGTCATCAAACGATACCATCAGAGGAACCCAGAGATCTTTATTGGCTCCGTTGACATTTTGTTTAAATCCTCAAATCTCAGGGGATGACATCAGTCTGTCTGTGTCCCACGTGTTGAGCTGTAGACACTTCTGTAATAAGATGTGGCAGGCGGTACGATTCACCCTCGCCGCGTTGAAGGACGCGAGTTCGCCCGCATCATTAGCCGAGGTACGCGGATGCAAACACCTCTTCATTAAATCAATATCAGCCTCAACCTTCCCACCGGGAGCTGTGAGAGCCGATCTGCATGTTGCCATTATAATTTAATGGTCTTCCTTCTCCATTCTGTATTTGGTTGTAAATTTAGTGCGTACTTTATCATGTTTTCTATTTTTCACCTGCACTATGTTGTCTTTCTGGTTCTGCTTTTCAATTCCCTTAGTTGCTTTAATGAGACACAAAATGAGATGGGTAAACAAACTGTGCCAGTGCCAAATCTGTTGTACTTGTAAATGACAGAAATTTATTTGAACGCGTGAGGCTACAGTTATTCATGGGATCGCCCTACTGGCCTTCATTATTTTATATATAATGAATTGAATATTGGTTGGTGTTTTCGGACGTTTTACGAATAAATCGCGATTCAACAAAAACTTTCGTACAATGTTTTTTTAAATGTACGAAAAAATTAAAGAACAACTAATACCAGATGAATGCAATAATAATTATGTACGCTATAATCATACTATGCTATAATGTATATAATAATGTTGATGTATAATACTTACATAATTATATTTATATTATAATATTTTATGTTATTATATACATTATCTATATTATTACTATTATATACAGTATATTATACATTAATATATATGCTATATGCTTTTTCTACAAGATGCGCACAATGACAGATCGTACTGAAAGTTTTCTTGATAAGTTCAAATGTTCGTATAAAAACCTACGCAATAATTCATAAATGAGACCCAATGTTTGTTTCAGCAATTTTGACGTATCGAGTTCTGATTGTGTAGCTTGTTTAGTGTGTTGTGATTCGACAGCAGCTTAGCAGAGCCGTTTGAGCCAAAGCTGGCGACTGACGTATTCCTGTGGGCGGAGTTTAGTCAAAAAGTTTTATTGATGTCATTCAACCCGGAAGTAGAGGGCTGTAGTCCAAACCGGCTGTTCGTTGTAGGCTTTGAAAGGGGAATTCTGTTAAAGAAAATATATCGCCTGGCAGTGAACTTTGAGCTTTAGCATTTTGCAGGTATTATTTATGCACTAACAGCAACATTACACACTAACTAAAGTTTGAAAGATGGGATCAGGAAAAAAGTGACCTTTAAATGCCGCACTTCATGTAGAATTGCGTTCTCGTGGATTTACGATGGCCGCCAGGTGCGCGTATCCCTTTTTCAGTCAATATGCACCCTTGATGCACACTTGGGTAGGGCACCTATGGGCACTTAAAAGCAGACTTCTTCCTGACAGTCAAAGCGGAGTTATGTCACAAAAGTGAAGACCGACTGTTTAGAGTGCCATTTGGGACAGGGTGATTGTATATTGTGTATACATTACCAGTCAAAAGTTTAAACACACATCCTCATTCTTTATTAGTATTCAAAAATGTATTACTTTATTTCACACTATAGTCACTATAGTCAATAAAATGTTTACATATGGGTTGTAGATCAGACATGTCGTGACAATACTATATTATATTGACTCTTAGTATTTTTGTTTTGTTTTCATTAAAAAAATCTAAATATTCTCAAATTAAGATGCTTTTTCTTGATGAGCAAAACAAGTAAAATAAATCTACTTTATAGACCAAAAATATCAAATTTATGTGATTTTGAAAACAAGCAAAAAAAATCTGCCAATGTGGTAAGCAAAAAATCGTGAACATTTTTTTCTTAAACACTTAATTCAAGAAAAATTTGCTTAACCCATTGGCAGCTTTGTTTGCTTGTTTAATGCACAAAATCACTTATTTTCTTGGGACATTTTGCTCCTCAAGAAAAAGCATATTAATTTAAGAATTTTTAGATATTTTTACTGAAAATTATTTACTGATATTTTTACTTTTTTGAGTATTTTCAGTGAACAAAAATCTATACACTGCAAAAAATGATTTTTAAGAAAAAAAGAATTCTTAGTATTTTTGTCTTGTTTTCATTAAAAATATCTAAACATTTTTAAATGAAGATGCTTTTTCTTGATGAGCAAAACAACCCAAGAAAATAAGTCTAGTTTATAGACCAAAAATATCAAATTTAAGTGATTTTGTGCATAAAACAAGCAAAAAAAATCTGCCAATGGGGTAAGCAAAAATCTTGAATTTTTTTTCTTGAACACTAAATTCAAGAAATATTCAAGAAAATTTAGCTTACCCCATTAGCAGATTTTTTTTCTTAAATTAAGATGCTTTTTCTTGATGAGCAAAACAACCCAAGAAAATAAGTCTAGTTTTTAGACCAAAAATATCAAATTTAAGTTATTTTGTGCATAAAACAAGCAAAAAAAATCTGCCAACGGGGTAAGCAAAAAAATATTTTCTTAAACACAAGAAAAATTCAAGTTAAAGTTGCTTTTGATTTTCTTGAATATCATTTTATGCAGTGTAGAAAGATGTTCTGTGAAAATGTGTAGTGCTTCGAAATAAAGGTCCCTCATATCAATATTTGACTTGTGGTGCAACATATTGTTGGATTGATCCATATGGATGTATTGTTACACCCCATTTTTCGATTCTTATCACTTATATCACACTATCATCATCTTAAAGCTGCACTGTGTAGATTTTAATGGCATCTAGCTTTTTTCTAGATTGTGAATAACAACCAAATGCTCAGTCCACAGCTCACCCTTCTCTTACGAAACGCATAGTGAAGCTACGGTAGCTGCCATAGGACAAACATGTTGTCTCTTTTATCATAAACCCTTTAGACGCGTCTGCAGCAAGCACTTATTTTGGCATGACACGTGATGCACACACGATCTCTCAAAGCGCAGAACACATATTTTGAAATTACGAACCACACACATGACGGGCTACATACATGTTGTGACGAACTTCGCATCGAGCGTCCTCGAAAAAGTCACCGGCCGCCAATGCTGTAGAAACATGACGGCGACTTTCATCTAAAGAGACCCGTGGTGTATGTAGATATAAATGGCTTATCTAAGGTAATTAAAACAATACAGTTCATTTTGTAAGGTCTTTATACACCACTGGTAATATAGTTATGTATATTATAGTGCATTTCTGTCAAGAGATCCTTCGAAAAGTCCCACATTGGACCTTTAAGTTATCTTATGTTATATTTTAGTTTCTTTAAATAGTGCATCCTAATTTGAAAATTCTTTCATAATATACTGAACCACTTGCTATCTCTGAATACTTTCTGAACAAAACAAATCATAAAATGGCATCTTCTTATCTTCTTATATGGGGCTCAGCATAGCGAAGCTCCCAAAAGCACATACGTCCATCATTAAAGCGCTTTAGCATAACCGTTCAGTTCAACGTGATCTTCAGTCAGATGTGTTCAAACTTTTGTATAGTAATGTATGTTGCTGTTGTATCATCAAATGGCCTATCTGCTCTCTAAACAACCACTATTAAAGGTGTAGCAGAGGATTTTCTCGAATTTTAGAAAAGAACCACCTTCTCCACTTTTTAAAAAAATGCAATTGCGCAGCGCTCCTGATTGACAACTAGGAGGACTGTAAGGGGGTGAAAATTTTTATCCCCCATCCATCCGTTTGGCCCAATGGCGAAGTCCAAACCGCATGGGAAGGATTAATAGCGCGTTCGGTCTTTTCCGGAGCTTTGCATATGACGTTTTGGCGTTACGTAATTTAGGTATATTTATCTCTAATCTGACTCCAAAGACAAAGATTTAGTTTATATTATATTACAAATCGGATTATTACTTTTAAAACTTACAGAATTTAGATGGATGTTTGTTTGTTTATTCTGATAAAGCTCTGGTATTACACTCGTTCATTCGGTTCTCACAGTCGCACATGATCCTAGTACGGGCCTCATAACTAATATACTGGTCAACGGTCGTAAGCGAATCAGTGTTGGTCGCTGCCAGAGGTTGGACTATACGCTTAAGCGGCCGCTTTCTGCGTGCTCAACTTTAAACATACTTTATTTAGTCCCCTTAGAGGTGACACTTAATTATTACAATTATTATTTCTAATCAAGATTAATGAATAGAATAACATTGAAATAAACAGAGGTTGAGGCTGACCCTATTTAGAGTAATCAGAAATGTTACTCTAAACGGAAACACAGCCTCCACGCTTCTAAGTACACTTAAACTAACGCCAATTGCTATTCGTATCTCACAAATCCTCAGCTGATGTATTATTCACTATCTAACTGGGTTTGGGCCGATCCTAGCCTGATTTCAGTCCTTACGGTAACTACGGATACAACGATATTACTTGTAGTGTCAACATTTACCGAGCAACACAGAATAAAATCAAATATAACAATTTATTAACCAGGTAGGTAAAACATAATTCAGAAGCCAATTCACATTCCAATTCAAATACGAGAAAACAAATATAATCAAATGAGAATAATGCATACCTGGCAAGTGATGAATATCTGGTTACAGATTTCTCAAAGTAAAATAAAATACATGATGCTGTGCCAGGACAGCATCATGGGGGTGCATTTCTCGATATTGAAAGTCCCGCCTAAATCTTCCACACATCTCCTTAAATAACCAGAGAACAAAGCATATAGGAATTTTGTACTGATTGGTTGTTGGTAAAACTAAGGGCTGTCCTTAATCTGTATACAGTGGGTGATTGGCTTATGCTTAGAAAGGGAGGTGTCTATCAACATTGAATGAAGTTTCACATATACTTTAACATTGAATTCTGTTGTTATATGAGTGAGACCTGTAACCACTTGCAATGAGACATTCCAATAGAAAACAAATAAGATACAGATTTTAGATTCTTTGTGCATGTAGCATTTCATATACAGTTTGCTTTTAGAGAAAAGAATACAAATGTATGACACCCTAAAGGTGTGTCTTTGAAACCCAAATGTGTCTCAGTGGGAAGTCCACTGTGAATCGTGGAGAGAGGCTTTTCCCGCGCACTCACTTTGCCCCCATGCAGTGTCCTTTGGGGAGGTGCTATCTTATTTCGGAAATTGTCTTACAGGACCAATAGTCTTGATGATCCACCCGGAAAAAGAAAATCCTCTGCAATACCTTTAAAGTGTACTTCTAATTCATTCCTGTCCATTTCTTTTTTTTATCAGACACACCCTGTGTCCAGTATGGACAGGTGGATATGTTCAAGATTGTACAGCACTGTTCAGCAGTGTGAACAGGCTTTTGAGAACTATGAGCTCCACGCGGTCACCTCAGCACTGCATTCGTTCTGGGTCCACAGTCTCTGTGATGTCTACCTGGTGAGTTAGATCTGTAACGTCAATGACAATTAGTACACCACAATCCCCAAAAGGCAATGATTCCTATGTTTCCTGTCTACTTTTTTGTACTTTATTTAGGAAAGCATCAAGCCGGTATTGAAACATGAAAGCTCTGACAGCGAAGAGCAGAGAGTTGGAGAAAGACAGCTGGTCACGTCTGTGTTGTATCACAGTGTGTCAATCTCTCTTTCTCTCCTTTCGCCCTTTATGCCTTTCCTCACAGAGGAGCTATGGCAGAGACTCCTGCCTTACAGTCCGGACTCCATCGAAAACCCCATCAGCCTATGTGTGCAGCCCTACCCAAAAACATCACAGCTGGTGAGCCAATCAAACACATCAATGGAAAAACATTTTGCTCTGGTTGTCACACAAGATGTTCACATCCATGCAATGTGTGTGTGTGTGTGTGTGTGTGTGTGTGTGTGTTATAAAAAAAAAACAGTTAGTGAGGGTTCCTGAATTTGATTGGATTAGAGGTGTTTAAAGACTGCTTACCATATTTTCCAGATTATAAGTCGCTCCGGAGTATAAGTCGGATTAGTCAAAAATGCGTTTTGAAGAGGAAAAAAGTTGCAGGGGACTATACGTCGCATTTATTTAGAAAATTATTTCACAATATCCAAGCCGAAGAACAGACATTTAATCTGGAAAGGCAAGTTATTCAACTAAACAATAGCACAGAACAGCAGGCTGAATAGATGTCCGTACATGTTAATGTAATATTACCATTTACTTACAGAACACAATAGCAAATCGAACATACCTGGGAGGCTGAATAAGCTAACTTAATGCCGAATTAATTCCCGCAGTCATTCCACATCACTGAATCCATTGGATTACATAAATACAGGAGCAGCATAGAGCGGACTCTCGCGGCTGTAGACATTTATGGTTTCTTTTGGTTCATATGACATAATTTTGATGTATAAGTCGCGCCTGACTATAAGTTCCAGTACTAGGATGCTTTATAAAATGGTACTGAGACTAAGTTAAAGATTTTTACAGCAGGGAAAGTGAAACATAAGCATGTGTGATATCCCTACTAAAAAATCCAGCATTAGCTGGTAGCTGGTTTAAGGTGGCAGTAGCTGGTTTAAGTTGGTCCTCCCAGCCTGGCAAAGCTGTTGGTTGGTCCCATAGACTGTAAAAAAAAGATGGACGACGCCTGTTCGCTCTCTTCCATTGGTGAAAAGTGAAGCCGCCAGGGTCCCGATATGGTGGTGACATCTTGGGTCTTGAGTCTGCGCACTAGCGATTTCGGGACCAGTCATGCGCAGTAGTGAGCAGGAAGGGAAGCCGCGAAGTCAAAACCCCGCCCTCGCTCTCGTAGAATGCGCATATCACACGATATCACAGCTGTCAATCATGACGTGACGCCACCATTTTTATATCATTAAATAACTAACTAAACACAAACCTATTTTAAAAACAAACATTTGAATTTACATCATCGTGATAAAAATTACAGTAAATGACAGAAACCAGCTTCGGAAAAAAGATAATTGAAGTGTAATTAAATTTTTTAGTTGGTCTCAAGTCACATTGAATAACATGGGGAGGCGGGGTTTATGACCTATACTGGGACCAGTCACTGGGGGGCGACCGAGACATTTTGGCTTCACTTTTCAGGGCTTGTGCGGCACGCTTGGTTGGTCCATCTTAAAAAGTGACCAAAACACAGCTAGACCAACTTGCTACACCAGCAAAACTAGCCAAAACCAAGCTGGGAGACCAGCTAAAACCAACTCACCAGCTTATGCTATGTCATTCTCAGTAGGGATTGTTTTGTTGTGAACTGTGGGGATGGGAAAATTTTTCCTCCATGTCTTTCATTTTTGTCCTTCAACACAGGATCACTGGTATTTTCCTAAGGAGGATGCAGATTTCACTTTGGTTCAGGAAGTGGTCAGAGTGGCGAGGTTACTGAGGGCTCAGTGCCAGATTACAAGGGAAAAACCTGACTGTAAGGTTTAAAGGATTTCTCCACTTTTCATAATTTACTCACCCCTATGTCATCCAAGTTGTTTATGTCTTTTTTTCAGTCGAAAACGAATTACGTTTTTTGAGGAAAACATTCCAGAATTGTTCTACATATAGTGGACTTTGGTGGACCCCAACAGTTTACAGTTTATTTTCTCCAAAATAAAGTACTTTTAAACATCAAGTTCTTGTCTTGCATTAGCTGTAAGGTGTTCCAGCGTGACCTTACGTATTATGTAATCATGGCGAAAGGTCACATGTTACATATGTGAAACGCACATGGCTTATGCCTCGGCTGGGATCGTTTACAGTCCTTTAAAGCTGCATTGAAACTGTAAACTGTTGAGGTCCACTAAAGTCCACCATATGGAGAAAAATCCTGGAATGTTTTCCCAAAAAAACTTAATTTCGTCTCAACTAAACAAAGAAAGACATAAACATCTTGGATGACATGGGGGTGAATAAATTATCAGATTTTTGTAATATAAGTAGAATATTCCTTTAAATAATGTACTGTATATCAAGTTGTGGCACACATCTTTCATCATGTGACATTAAAATAGTTTTGTCTTTCTAGTGTGGGCAGTGTGTACACCCGATGAAGCTGAGACCCTTCTGCGCTTCAGATCCGCTATCTGCACCCTGGGTCGAATCTCAGAGCTGCATCTGTATTGTCCGGAAGGAGGTTTCACGGATTCACCTCCACCCATGGGCAGTGCTGTAGGGGTGGTGGACCACTCCATTCGCTTGCACCTCAATGTACAGGTAATACAGTTAGATTTTCATTTGTACACTTTTGTAAAGAATCCACATACATTTCTGATCTGTATCTCTACGTCTTTCCTTTAGAATAGCGTTAATGTTGACAAACAGAAAACGCTTCTATCTCAGCGCAGACAAAAACTGGCTGCCAAACTCAAGCAAGCCATCTCACGTACACAGGTGCACAACTACACAGAGAAAGTTCCTGACCGTGTCCGGCAAGAGATGAGCAATAAAGTGAGTAGATTGTAATTTATACTGTCTGAGTAAATCTCAAGAAACTTTTATGCCTATATAAAAATAGACTTTTATGCAGGATATAATGTCTTGCTATTGATTTTGCCATGGAAATTTTGTTGTGGCATTCACATGAGAAATGATCTTAAATACCAAACACTAGCTAGTCTCCTAGATTATGATTATTGTGAAAGTCATTTTGAACCATTTTACCATATTAATGTTTACTAAATGTAAATCCTCATCATTATTCAATATGAAATTATTCAAATGTATTTACTTATGCAGATTGCAGTATTTATGCATGCGCTGCATTTTCTCCATTTGGTGTTTCCCATGAGTAATATATTTCAGCAGCTAAAGGAACATGCATACATTTTTCTTGTGTTTTGAAATTATTAGATTGCAGCCATGGAGGAGGATCTGAAGAACATTGAGGACCAACTTTCGGCTTTGGGTGATATAAGGAAACAAGACTAATGGACGGGCATACATGGACAAATAAATGTATATATTCTTTAAAAAAAATACTTCTTTTGCTCGAGTGACTGGTTTCTTTTAGGGCAAACAATATATGGTTGGTACTAGGGATGCTAAACAATTAATCGCGATTAATCGTTAGCAGAATAAAAGTTTGTTTACATCATATATGTGTGTGAACTGTGTATAATAATTTCGTATAAATAAATGTACACACATGCATGTATATGTTTTAGAAATGTTTACATGTGTATATACATTTGTATATTTATGTATAATTTATATTATATATAAATATAAATACTTAATATATACTTTTTTTTCTTAAAATTATACATGAATGTGTTCATATTTATATATATATATATACATATTTATTATACACAGTTTACACACATATGTGATGTAAACAAAAACTTTTATTCTGCTAACGATTAATCGCAATTAATTGTTTAGCATCCCTAGTTGGTACGTCTTTATTACAGTATGTTTGTTTTGATGTAACATGAATGTAAAATAAAGTATTAAACAAATTATTTTTTATCAGATGATATTGGCCTCATATACATTCTTTAACGCCTTGACCACTTTGAAAATAAATAAACTTTTTAGTAAGAGAAAACAACACCCTTGTCAAGAAGCTACTCTGGGATCATACAAGAAAGAAAACTAATCTTTGACCATCAAAAGCCATATAAAAAATACTGTAGTACAATTTAGTATTAACCAACTGTAGTGACTGTAGTATATCATCAAAACCCATATGGAAAAACTACTGTAGTATAATTAACTGTAGTAAATTATAGTTTAATGTATTGTATACTATAGTATTTAAGCATGCTGTATTGTATACTTTAGTATACAATAGTATATTATAGTGATTACTACACATTGTCGATGTATATTATGCTGTAGTAGTGACAATAGTGAATTGATAAACTTTAGTACATACTGTAGCATACATTTTATAACATACTTTCTATATAAAACCTATATGAAAAAAAGACTGTAGTATAAGTATTTACTATAGTTAATTGTATTGTGGTGTACTGTATTGTATACTGTTGAACTAAACCATGCATTGTATACTATCATATAAAATAATATATTATAGTGATTACTGCAGTTTGTAAATGCACACTACAGCATGCTATAGTAGTAACTGTAGTGAATTGATAAACTGTAGTAGATACTGTAGCATACATACTGTATGTAGTATTCATCAAAGCCCATATGAAAAAAAAACTACTGTTTTAGTATTTACTATAGAAAACTATAGTATATTGTTTAGTACTACAGCAGTTTAATGCAGTAGATACTGAGTATACTGTATATTTTTTTCCTTTACGAAAATTAACCATGGTTTTACTACAGTTTAAAAAACCGTGGTTACTGCAGTTAAACCATTAACGTTACCACAGAATAACCGTGGTTTTGACAACCATGGCTTTCAAAAACTACACTTTTACAACAAAAAACATGGTTAAATTTCGTAAGGGTTATGTGAGGAAATTTGCATTGTGACAGTAATTGTATGAAAATTAAACACATTAAGCTCATTTATTTATCGTCGGTACATCAATAATATTACCTTATCATCACCGCCTTGGAACGGTTGCTAGGGCATCTTGTTGCTAGGGAAATGGCGGAGGGGCGGGAAGCGAGAGGTGGGCGGGTCTTCCTTAATGAGTCAATCCGGAAGTGGTAAATCGCTCTGACTGTACACACATATATATACACACACACATACACACACATAGAGCGGCTGTGTCGTCAAATGAAGACACAATCAGTGCATTTAACTGCACGTACAGCCGGTAAAAGGACCGTCCGATACCACAGAGTCTCAGCTCTTCTGATGAGATCATCACAGACGGGATCGGATTTTAAAACAGACCAGAATCGAGCATAAGAGAGGTGGACATGGGCGACAGCTTCAGGAATGAAGAGATCGGGATATTGACAGAAGCGACGGGTAAACGGAGACCTACGGTGGCGAGGATGATGAGGGTGAGGATGAGTGAAAAGTAAATCTCTGATAAAGACAGTCTGCATCTTTTCGCCGTTTAACCCCGTCCTGTACAGAGATGATCAAAGGTGAGAGTTGTGGTTTGCGGTTACCTCTGTTATGTGTGTGTTAGCCGCTGTTATATTCACACAGATTAGCCGTTATGATTAGCCCGGGCGAATGCCAAACTCTTATATTAGCGATGTGAACACATCTGTGTGCAGCACGAGTCTCAGTTGCAGTCATATGCAGTGCATGCGCTTCTGTTGTAGATTATGAAGTAAAATCAGTCCAAAGCATAAACCCTTAAACATTATGTCCAGATGAGTGCTTTATGTTTTGGGAGAGTTTAACCTTTTTAGCCACACACATCATTGCGAACAATAACTTGTGTTGTGATGCCACGTCATCTTAGACAATACTTTACAAAGACACAGCTGAGCATTAAATAAGTATTATATTATTATATAGTATTATAAGCATTATGCTATTATAATAGTATTATTATGTTACTTAATGGTAATAATATTTATATTTCAAAGTAATGGAAGTCTAATATATTATAAATGTAATTACCCTAAGAGTGAAATAACAAATAAATTAATTGTCATTTGTATTACCATAGTTGTACTATTAACAATATGGTTACTGTAGTAAAAATATAGTAAATTCATGGCTGCTACAGTTAAATATCATTGTTAAAGGGATGCATAAGGATTAATCGTGATTAATCTATAGCAGAATAAAAGTTTTTATTTACATCATATATGTGTGTGAACTTTGTACAGATATGCACACACACGCATGTATTATTTTAAGAAAAAAATATATTTATATATTAAGTATTTATATTTATATATAATATAAATTATACATAAATGTACAAATGTATATACACCTGTAAACATTTCTTAAATATATACATGCATGTGTGTGCATTTATCTATACAAAGTAATTATACAAAGACAGTACAAACACATACAATGTAAACAAAAACGTTTATTCTGTTATAGATTAATCACGATTAATCCTTATGCATCCCTAAAAACCATGGTTTATTTCCTGATAAAAACTGCCTGAAACTAATAACACACAGTAACCTGGATGTTGCAATGATATTAGGCAATGCCCGAAAATAGTCCCCTGCTATTGAAAGTTACCAAGGGGACTATTTTCAGGCACTGTGTAATATAATTGCGCCTGCTGCAGCCATGTTACGGCAGCAAAGTTCTTGATTATTACGCCAGAATAAGAGTATAGTTCCTAGACATATCTGCCTAGAAAATCCCAAATTTAAATTTTCTGTTGGTCTTAGTACACGATGTAACTACAGAAGAGTTAAGTTTTAAATAGGAAAAATATTGAAACTCTTTGGTTATTTTTGAGCGTGATGCTAATGGTCTAATTAGATTCAATGGATTATGCTAAGCTATGCTAAAAGTGGAATGGATTCCAAAATGGTATAAATCAAATGTTTAACTCTAGGGGGGAAAAAAGCTGAGTGTCCCTTTAAAACCAAAAGTAAACAGGGTATTTTTTGTGGAAAGTCTGCATTTGTTAAAAATTAGCAAATAAAATGTTTCAAATTTAATGTTTAATGCGAATATTTCTGCTGCTTAATATCTCTTACTTAATGTTACTTAATTTAGACGTAATTCCTGGTTATATCCTAAATAAACGAGTTGTCTGGAACGCAGCGTAATACTTCATGAAAAACAGATTCAGTTTACAGAAATGACCATGGTAACCTAATATTTATCACATCTACTATTACGGTTGTGTAATCTTAATTTCATTTTTAAACCTGAGAGTGGTGGCTATTGTTAACCTCACCTAGTTTCAAAACAGGAACTATGGTATTTATTTCAGTAGTGTAATAATAAATGTTCACTTTTTCTTTTTAACCCAACATTTCTGAATTGTCCTCCGATAATTATGATACTGTAAGAAGAAACCTATTCCTTTATAAACGACTCGAGTGAATGAATCTTTTAGGAGTCACATGCGAGTCAAGCAGGGTGTTAAGGGAAATTTGATGTGTTAACTGGCAGAGTTTGCTCTTTGCATAGGTACAGTACTTCCGTTTCCTTTCCCCTCCCCTCTTCTCTCTCTCTCATCTGGTTTTTCCTGTTCAGCTTTTTGTGAACAGCTGGAGGAGAGACAGGGAAAAGTAGCCTACACTGTGTCCAGGTAATGCTTAACAAACCTCTCGTTCTTTCTGCCCGTCTGATGTTTAAGCAACTTGTTTTGCTCTTTTGGAGTTGGACTATTCTTGTTTTTTGGCTGTTGTTGTTCTCGGACCTAATGCACTCCGGTGGTCTCTATATTTTTATGCATCATTTTTTCCCCATTACTCATTCAACGCACTAATAGTTTGTTTTTCCTTGTTTTTAAAATTCTGTACAATTTTGCCTTGCGTGTAAATGTTTGCCAACACATTCGATTCCAGCTGTTTTTGATCAATCTTATGCTGTAAGGTTACGTGTGTCTTGTTTATTTTTCTTTTAAAAAGGATTATGAGACAAATAAAAACAACTAAATAGGTTCACGTGTCTTGCTGAATGGTAGTTGTCTTGTATGTCTTCACTAACAGCGTTAAGTGGGGATTAGTGACTTGGTTGCACCCAAAAGATTATTGAGGTTATTATTGGCACAGCTTAAGTGGTGCAAACACCTTTTCAGTGTAAAGTACTGCATTGTATGATATTTTGATGTTTCTTTACTGTTCACAGGTTTGGTGTAAACATACATGATTTTAGCACTAGATAATGGCATTAAAGTTTATACGTTTTCATTGACATTTGTAGCATGTTTGGAGTACTACATATAATGACAAGCAGTCATGTGACTTTGTGTTGTCTTTCTTTGTACTGCTCAGTGTCTGTCACACACAGTGAAAGGACTTTGTCATTTCAAGGTTTTTTTTCACAGAAAAGCAGTAGTTTAGTTAGTGTCACTGTGATTTGCAAGAAGGGGAAGCAGGTTTTAAATATTTCGTGGAAAGTATTTGCTTCAGTGCTTCGTACCTAGATATTCTTCATCTAGTTTCACTTTATTTGGGTAAACTTTGTGGTAGCTCTCTTAAGGGGGTCGCACACAGGAAGCGCAGCTCAGCGCCGTTCTAAAAAACTCGAACACATTGCTTTCTATGAGTATACCCACACCCATGCCAACATGTGGCGCCTGTCCACGCCACCCAGCCATGACTCAGAAAGTTGCTCAAATCCATGTCGCGCCACTCGCATAGTTTAACATTAAAGCGTAACTAAACCCCTGGTCAGAGCCTGACTCCACCCACTGGCAATATTTGAAAAATGCAAGAAAAGTGGGCAGATCCCAACAGAGATAGAGGGGACGAACTAAGCTCGTACCAAGTGTGTGGTGAGATCGTAACAAGGGCGTGGTGATCTTGAACCTGCTTACGTCACGAGTCATTTTTTGGACCCAACATCCAATAGGAAATTTCAACTGCAGTAGCCACCGTTCAACCTGAAGAAGGCAGCACTCACTCGTTTTTACACCATATATTGTAGTTTTGAAACACTTTATATCCAAATGTTAAAAAACTTACTAAAACCAATGAACAGCACTAATAAACCATCATTCTTACAGATCAGTAACTAAAAAAAGTTGGATTAGGGTTTAGTTACTCTTTAAAGGGGAAGTCCAATCTAGACATTTTAGCCTGTTTATCACGGGTAATTTATGTCCACTTTGCATTATACATGAGGAAAAATAAATAAATTTGCACGATTTCGATTATTAGATTGATAGTGTGTTGAAGCAGAATTTTCGTAACGGTCTTTAATGGACACAATTAACCAGAATGCACTGCGCGAAACTGAGTCATTAGCTCCACCCACTAACCACTGTTCGATGCAGTCGTCAGGTTTGTTTGACTTCATGCGGTGCCGCAGGAACCGACAGCTGGATGACGTCAAGGTTCCGCGAAAGGGATTTAAAAGCAAACTCCTCCGTATGATTTCGCGAATCGCTCTCGCGGTACTTTGACGTCATCCCGCTGTCGATTCTTGCAACGCCACATGAAGTTGAACAAGCCTAATAACTTCTTTTACCGCTCAACTAGCTCTCAAATCAACTCAAGTCAACTTGAAGTTAGCCGGCAGACGAACCCATCCAAAGAGTAACTCCGCTTTAACCGTCTCTGAGGGGGAAATCACCAAAGCCCTCGATAAAAGATGACTAGAACCTGTGCAGTATGTGGATGTAAGGACAACAAATTCAGGCCACCGGGAGTTTTTATTGTTGACATCAACGCGACCCTCAGCTGACCCACCACTACACTACTTTGAATATGCAGCCAGCACTTTCGTCAGGAAGATTTTGAGTACTGTTTTCAGCCCAGTTTTTCCGCGGACTCAGGTAATGTAAAATTGTTAAAATATCTAAAACATCATTTGGCTTAGTTGTTGCTTGTTTTGTGTAACTACGGTAAACATACTACGTAGAAAGTTATTATCATGTTGTTGTTATTATAAACACGAGCAAAGCAAGCTAACGTTAGCTCCTGTGCAGCTGTCAATCAAAAACGTTATCATCTACTGTCAATCATCTCGCCTCAAGACCCGCCCCCATTTAGAACATTCAGAATTAATGTAGTCGTGCATTTTTCTTCCGGTGATTTGATGACGCGTCAAATCACCGTTTCTGTAGCAGTTAAAAGCTTTAATTTTTTATATGGAGTTAGTACATTTGATGGCAGCACAATCAACTACATATATGGCATGAAATATGTTGGAGCATAATGTTGTTTTAGGGTTGACTTCCGCTTTAAATAACATCATTTTTGTCCCAAATCATTAACGATTAATATTTGCATTTTGAAGTAGACGCTATCTGACAAAGCTCACGCTATTTAATGTGCACTTCTGGTTTACGATACCTCTGAGTTGTCCTAGACGCGACTCGACGGCGGCCGGTGTGCGACCCCCTTTAGGCATGTCTTACCTTATGACTATTTGTACAACTATAATGTAGATATTTGTAATAGACCAAAATATTAGCCATGCTGCTAATTTTACAGTCTCCTTGTGGCCATTTTAAAGTGATCTTCATCAGTCAAATAAACGTATTTTAGAACAGATTCAAACAGGCCACCAACCAACATCTACACATACTATAAAAATATTTTGGTTTGATGCCTAGTTTATTTCAACTTACTACTTCAAATTTTGACTTTTGATGAGTAGCTATAACTTATAAAACAAGTAAATTGCTGATTTGGGGCACAAAATATGTAATGTCATAAATAAGGAATAATTGAAGACGGGCCATTGAATTATAAGAAATTTATGCATACCCTAGGAGGTAATGCGGCACAACGCGAAGCGGAGTAGTTTCGGGTTTTAACGGGACACTCCAATTTTTTCAAAAAATATGCTAACATGATTACTACATAGTTGAATCACACATTTAAATCATAATTTATAAACCATGATTACTACACTTTTACTATTAAAAAAATATATTCCGTAAGGTATGTAAATAATTTACAAAAATAAAAGTATGTTTTTGTAAAGCAGATGATGACACAAAAGTACTGACATGTCTGCAACATGAATATTAGTTTATTATATAACTTTTTTGTTAACTTTTATTTTAAAAAATTGTATGCTTCTATTTTGTACAACGTAATTAGCTTGCTAGACCGCTTACGCAGACGAGATATCGCAATCACAAATTTTTGAGCATGCATTAGTGCTAGGTACCAATCATGGTCCTAGGGGAGACCGAATTGCCCGGGGGGACTGAATTGCTCATGACACCGGTCTGATTACACTGATTAGTATTTTTTTTTTTTGCAAAAATCCCCACTAACTCTTCACCGTCCTTTCCAAATAAAAGTAAAAGGCTAAAAAATTTGATCAATGTCCTCCTAATATATTTGGTAAACTCCCTTTTAACCGGGTAAAAAGCTTTTACGCACTCTCATGCACCTCGTTGTTTATCCAGTTATTCTTCCATACATGAAGAGGACTTTGCTGATTGTTGTGGCGTTTAATGGATTTTCCCAACAAACCGGTATTTGTGTATGGCCAGAGGCCGGGATTAAGCGGATTTAAAGCTAAAGTATTGATAAATGTATAAAACGTGCTGAGAACATTCAGTCAATATCCTTATGTAATTTTTAACAAAGTATGGCATTTAGGGCTTTTGCATCTGAGCACTTCATTTGATGTATATATGGGCACATATATGAGGTAAATCGGTCATCGTCCATTCCACTCTTCAGATAATAGCACATTATCAAAATTGAAAAATCTATACAGGTTGACCGCTAGTACAAATGACTACGCTAGTTTTTTTGACCTTTGCACATGACCCATCACTGTTTATTTTTCTTTCTCAATGTCAGTATTTGGGTTATGTGCAACATTTCTCAATATTTGCTTTAACGTCACCACATACTGGATAAGAGTTGTTTTCCTACTGTGATTGCGTCTGCATAATTTCAACATCAGACCGGAGTGCCGTGGGTTCTCCGGCTTTTGAAAACTGCTTACTCGAAACATATTTATGGCCTCATAAATCTACACAGGAAACTTTGGGCAGTGCCACATTTCTGTAGAGCGGATGGATTTTTGGGTTCTGCCTGACTGACTGTCGACTTTTCTAAGCTTCTTCTTTCTGTCAATGACAAACGTGTGTTCGATGAGCATTGTCTTGGCACTAATAAAACTGACATATTTACCGAATCCCTCTGAATTTCACTCTTGGGAATTGTAGGCCTCATTTAAGCTGACTGTACGAAGTTTGTCTGCCCTAGATAGAACAACTTGTTAGTAGCCCATGATAGCAGCTTACCCTTGCTGCCTAAAGTCAATAAACGCAAAGGCTAAACAGGACCCTGTATTTCTCAGAGGAGCTCAGCTGGATGGTTTGATATCTCAAAGCGGTGTTTTTGGTTCAGTTCCCCCAACTATACAAAATTGACTATTTTGCTGTCATGGTAATTACAGAGTACGCTTTTGTAAAGATGGTGTGCGGCGCTATGATCAAACCGTCATTTTTAATTACTCTGAAGTATCCTCGACCTGTCAAAAGCTGTTTGCACGGTGCAGTTTGTCAAAGCATGCTGGGAAGTTTGTCTTTCCGAAAGCCCTCCCATGGAGATGGATGACTGAAATACATTAATTTGTGTTCGAGATGAACGCAGCGGTGTTATAGATAAAATGCAGGCGAGAATGTTAGTGAATAAAAGATTTTAGGGTAACCATACTGTGTTACACGGCTCAATATTTCATTTGAAGTATGGTGCTCTTTAGGCTCCTAAACATTCATCTTCCAGTGGATGGGAATGTAGTTGCAGCTGTCATGGGAGATTAACATGTGGTTAAATGGATTTAAAGGGTGCTTTGTTATGACCGCAGTCAATCTTCAATGACAAGACAAGATATTAATTTCAGTGAGACAGATCTGGGACAGATGGGCTTGCCTATACATTACTCGCATCTGTTACTGTGTACTCAATTGATAATAGAGATAAAACACAAGGGATTTAAAAACACAGTCAGTAAAAATGCTGCCAGGCACCAATTCTATATATGTTTGTACGTTAATTTATATCTATACCTTTTCCCTTTCCTATAGCCTTTTCTACGCTTCGGTCCCTCATGTGGTGTCACTGGGCCATGGTTCGCAAGAAAGGATCTTTTATTTTGTGCGGAGCATTTCTTTTCGTTGCCTGGAATGCTTTGCTCCTCCTATTCTTGTGGGGGAGGCCTCCCATCGGTCGCCTTGGCGAGGGAGGTGGAGCCGAACCAGGCGCCGGAGAGGACTGGGGAGCCGGAAAAGCAAAAATGGGCGGAGCTCATGGATTGGCTGGCGAAGTGATCAGATTGGCCGAAGAAGTCGAATCTGAACTGGAAACCCAGAAGAAGCTTCTTAAACAGATCCAAGGTCACAGGGAATTATGGGAACAGCAGAAAGAATTGATAAAGAGGGAATCAGAGGACACGAAAGATGATAAGAACATTGAGGAGCATAAAAAGCCTCAGCAGGTTCCTCTAAATCATAAAACTGTAGATGTTACGAAACACGACACACAGGCTCTTATGGTTACACCACCTCGTCTGGTCATGAAGGAGGAGAAACCGGATGAAATAAAGGAAATGTCCGAAAATAAAGTAGACCTCACCAAGCCAAGTGCTCAAATCATTATCCCAATTCTAGTGATTGCCTGTGACAGAGTAACAGTGAAGAGGAGTTTGGATAAATTGATCCAGTATCGTCCTTCTGCTGAACTTTATCCAATCATTGTCAGCCAGGACTGCGGTCACGCAGATACGGCAAGGGTGATCGGCTCCTATGGAAGTCAGATAACCCACATTAGCCAACCGGATCTTGCGGATATTCCGGTACGACCCGATCACAGGAAGTTCCAGGGTTACTATAAGATTGCCAGGCACTACCGGTGGGCACTCAACCAAGTGTTCAATGTCTTCGCTTACTCTACAGTGGTCATTGTGGAGGATGACCTAGAGGTAAGATCATCAGGCAATAACCACTTGTATTTTGTTATTCATTTAGTTTAAGTTAATAAAACCTGCAAATTTGCTCGCTAAGTTTCATGAAGAAGAATTTCGATAAGGGTTTATCTCTTGCTCCGAGGGATTTTTATATTGTTTGCAAATTTCTGAGCCCGTTCCTTTGAAGGTCTCGCAGGTGAACTGATAAACAAGTCTAAAAAGCACTCAAAAAATATTATACATTAAAGCACCAGTGCATGCTGATGTCATGATTTCTCTAAAGGAAGGAATACATTTATTTAAGTAAAGTAACATGCACGGATGCAACATATACATTGCATAGATTTTATCGTGTCTCACAAAGGCTTTGATCGTTGCCAGACTTTAAAGCAAAATAATTTAGAGATTAAACTTTCATGAGCTTGAACGTTTGGACTTTACATATGTGCTTATCCAGCACATTGTGTTTTTGTGTGCTTTTGACCTTTAAAGAGTTAGTTCATGTAAAAATGTCAATTTTATAATTTCCGACTCACACTGATGTACTCCAGATCCCTGCCAGATTTCTTTGTTATTCGGAACGAAAAATGTCACCTTTTCAAGCTTCAAAAGGACGCAAATATATCACTAAATGACTCCATGCGACTCGTGCCATATATTCCAAGCGTCCTGGAGGCATATGAATTGATTTGGTGAAAAACAAAATAAAATGTCATTATTTTATGAAAGTCTTGACCTTTTTTCTATCTGTGCAAGTTGGATGAAAAATATCTATTTTTGCACTGAACTAATCTTTAAAATGTCTGTGATATAAAACCAGATGTATTGTTGGCTCTAAACGTGTCAACTTTACCAAGCCTTACCTTTACTTTGTCATCACAGTAGTTGACCTGAAAGAGAAAAAACTAAAAGTTGGACAAAAATCCTACGTATCTAGAAACGATAGCTTTTCTTTTTTTTAACAGTGGATCACAAACTACACACTTCATTGGCGCTATCTGCTTCCTAGTGGCTTAGGGATGGGGGAAAATTGGATTCTTACTGTGCGTTCACACCAGACGTGAATAAAGTGAATAAATCGCGCTATTTGCGCGTAGTTGGACGCTTGAACATTTTTGAGTTAACGTGAAATTGGTAAAGTTTATCTAGATGTTTGCCTTCATCTCTTCATCGCAGAATCGTTTTTTTTTTCTTTCATATTTGTTTTCGTAGAATGACCATACGTGCCATTCTCCCCGTACGGATCCCGTCCAGGATTTCGGTGCGTCTTCCGGAAGTCGTATTTGTTGACCGCATACGCCATTCAGTTAAAAACATAAGATATACAATCGTAGTTTCATTCTTACCTTAAAATGTAACGGTTGCTTTTCTGTAATAATAATAATAATAATCCTCTATGACGTATGCGGTCGACAAATACGGCTTCCGGAAGACGAACACAAAATCCTAGACGGGATGCGTCCAGGAAGAATGGCACGTATGGATACCCTAGTTTCCGCAAACATTAAACGTAAGATTAACGTTAATCTAATTACTAGTCTTCTTCACTCTTCATTCATTCAGTGCTTAAAATGGCAGTTTCATGTGCTTCATCGACGTTGATGCCACCTTCACATAAAAAGTCAGAAGTATGGAAGCATTTTAGATTTCACAAGCAAGACGACGACAATAGTGTTGTGTCTTTTTAATTTCTTTTTATTAATTACCCACTTGTAAACTGCTGTTCACTGTTCTTTTTTATTAATATAGTATTTGTATTAAATCTATATTCATTGAGTTGAATCGAGAATCGAGTATAAAAACCTACACGAGAACCGGAATAAAAAATGGAATCGAGAATCGAAATCGAATCGATTTGATAGCTTGTGAATCGAAATTAAATCGATCTGGAACATCTGAATCGATACCCAACCCTAGGAGCGAAGCTCATGAAAATGTCAGGTGACAGACAATCGCTGTGAAAACTAAGTAGGCAAATCAAGATTTTGACATGTTTCTGAAGTATGAAGATGTGTCGCACTGCTCCGGGTGTCCACTTCACATACAGTGACGATGATTTTGTCATCCATTGTTGTTTCGTATTTTTGCCTCAGCTCGCTACGTTATAATCAGATTAGTTCAGATTTTTAAACAAACCTGAAACTCTCAATTTCTGCCATGTCATTCACGTGAAACCGCAGGATGTCTATCACGTCTTTGCATTAACTTTACATGTAATTTACCCACACTTAACGCTTCATTTGCATCTGATGTAAATGCACCATTAGATGCATCCCGATGTGTATGATTTTGAATCGATTCACAAATGTCAACATCTGATTTTTAAAAATGAGTTTACTAAATAATGTGAAGTTATCGGAAAAAAAAAGGCGGAAGTAAGCTGTGGAAGCCCTGTAGCAGATTGACAGTTTAGATGAGTGGCAGTGGTAATGTCAGTCCTGGAGTGCCATTGTCCTGGAGATTTTAGCTCCAACCCTGACAAAACCTTGCCTACCTGTAGTCATAAGGTGACTCTTTAGATCATGATTAGTTGTTCAGGTGTGTTTGATTAGAATTGAAGCTAAACTCTTCAGGACATCGGCACTCCAGGACCGACATTGCCTACCCCTGGTTTAGAGAGTGCACACCGCTCAGAGACTAGTAGCAAAAATGCCAAAACTAGTCTGGCGTATTCAGCAAGTTTGTTCCCACATATTAGCACATTTATATATACAACTGAGCATCATAGTTAAGCACCATTGAAGCCCAAACAAAGTTTAGCTAGATGAACAAATGTGCGTCTTACCACCTTTAAACAAACCAGGTTAACCAAAAGATGGGAGTAAAGCTGATAATCTACATAGTACACACACAGTACTTTCTCTAGTAATGTAAAACTACTCTTATTTTACCTTTCAGGTGGCTCCGGACTTCTTTGAGTATTTCCGTGCTCTGTACCCTATTTTGTATTCAGACCCTACCCTGTGGTGCATCTCTGCCTGGAATGATAACGGCCGGGATGGGCTGGTGGACCCGGGCAAGGCTGACCTCCTTTACCGGACAGATTTCTTTCCTGGCCTTGGATGGATGCTTTTGAAGGAGGTATGGGCGGAGTTGGAGCCCAAGTGGCCCAAGGCATTCTGGGACGACTGGATGCGGCACCCAGAGCAGCGAAAGGAGCGTTCCTGCATTCGCCCCGAGATCTCGAGGACTATAACCTTCGGCCGGAAAGGAGTCAGCTTGGGTCAATTTTTTGACCAGTATCTGCGCTACATAAAACTCAACACTGAATTTGTGCCTTTCACTAAACTGGACTTGTCCTACTTGGTCAGGGAGAAGTATGATGAAAACATCAACAAGAAAGTGTATAGCGCCCCCTTGGTAAAAGTGGAGGAACTGCAGCAAGGAAGCTTAAAGGGCTCCGGCCCGTTCAGAGTTCAGTATTCCAGCAGAGATAGTTTTAAAGTTTTGGCTCGCAATTTGGGAGCGATGGACGATTTGAAATCAGGGGTTCCCCGTGCAGGGTACAGGGGCGTAGTCAGCTTCATCTCCCGCGGGCGAAGGATTTACCTGGCGCCACCTGAGGGCTGGACTAAATACGACACTAGCTGGAGCTGAGAAGGATGAGGACCACAAAAGGACAAAAACTCACAATTATTATTACTAGTACAAGAAAGAAACGCCCTCTCAAACCAAAGAAAATAGAGGCGGGGTGTGACAGATTGAGAAAAGGTTAACTATGAGAAGCGAGTACTGCTGGTTTGTTATGGAAGAATACCCAGGCATGCTGGGAACAGCACAAGCGTGGGTCTGTCGTACTGTATGTGTGTGCAGCAATCATGCAACAAGCTGCCCTCATAGACATAAACAGTAGAGTTATGCTGTAGACTGCTGCGTTTATGATAAGTGGGGTATAAATGTACCCTATTACACTTTCTATCGAATGAATGTCCTGGTCACATTTTACCATAAAATCATAAGAAATTCTATTTTGCATAAACAATAAAGGCCTATTAAGAAATGAAAAGTACATTTTCTCCCCGACATTTCATTAATGTAATGTTGTAATGGTTTATGTTAGATTTATTTTATAATTGTCATAATGCTCAGTAATGATTTATTACTCAATGAGGAAATAAAGCACTACATCAAGTTCTGCTATTACAATTTAAATATATTATTGTTATTGCGATACAAGAATGAGACTGGGGGTCCTTAATTGTATGCAAATGCAAAAAAGTTTCATTTGATTCCTTAATTTCTTTTGATTTTATAGTAAAATATGACCCCAATATTAGATTCACACTACTAAAGACCAATTTTCCTAGTAAATGGGATGATACACATGAATATAAATGCATTTACCTTTTATGTAGCACCAC
The DNA here is from genome assembly GCF_030506205.2 of Paramisgurnus dabryanus. NCBI lineage: Eukaryota > Metazoa > Chordata > Actinopteri > Cypriniformes > Cobitidae > Paramisgurnus > Paramisgurnus dabryanus. Next base: position 24,962,808 of record NC_133355.1, on the reverse strand, counting down.
TATTCAATCTCTGAAGTTAAAGCTTGTGCCAGGCTGTGTTACTGACATACCAAAACTCTGGAAGAAAAACTATTTTGTGCCATTTTTGTTGAATTACTGTACTTGAATCTGTTTTTTATTGTTCTCCCTGGACAGCGAGAGCATTCATTGCATTTCAGATATGTTTGTAGGTTTGTTGCAAAACCAGTGGTCTAGAAATCGCTTTATGGATGGATTTGTACTGTATCTATATGTTTGGGAGAGAAAAGACTTTAATGCATATGCAGTATGAAAAAGTGTGAAACCACTGCCTGATATGTTTATATCTTTAATACATTGAGAATAAAACAGACTATTTTGATATTTGACCGTATGTGCTGTTGTCCGTTTAATGTTAGAAATGCTACATCCGATCCCTTATCTGACGTTTGTAAATGTGTTCTTTTGTCATGTCGGAAATCTTAGATGACCTCCTTTCACAGATCATTTATCTAAACCCCCAACATCAGCACTCATCCTGGCGCCACAGTGACACCTTTACCATATCTGTCGTTCCAGATTTCCTTTCACACTCCTCTTATGTCCTGTTGTTGTCTTTACTCTTCCTGTTCTGTTACTGCCACCATCAGCTTTTTAAAAAGCCAAAGGATGTGTGTTCCTGATTAGATGACGTGAAAATACATTTGGTTTCTTTAGGTATTGTTTTGCTTTCAGATATTCAACTACAGCTGTGACATGTAACGCCCCATTTAGACCGTCTGCAACTAGCAGTAGCAGAGCAATGCAATCTCATTTATTTCAATGGAAGTTTGCCGACTTTAGGCAACACGAGGGAAAGTGACGTTGGCGACCCGATGGGTACATCAAGCACGAAAGTTAAGAAAAGATTTACTTTATTCAAATGATGAGTGATTTTTGGGAGTGACTACCAATAGGAGCGAAGCACTGAAGGTCACGTCATCTTTCTCTCTCAGTTACTGGAGTGGACGGTACTCATACGCCTCATTAAAGGAATAGTCTACCCTTTTGTCATATTAAACTATGTTATTACCTCAACCTAGACAAATACATACCTATCTTTTTTGGTACCATAGGAATGAATGGGGCTAGGCTAAATGCTAACACATTCACAACGCGCTGTACAGTGCACGCATTGAAAAAAGATAGGTATGTATTAATTTGTCTAGATTGAGGTAATAACATGGTAATAACATAGTTTAATATGGCAAAAGGGTAGACTATTCCTTTAATAAAGATAGGTAACTCACAGCGAGAAAGTCTTTGGTGTTCTGAACGAGGCATAATGGTGGTTCACATTTCGTGTCTAAAACATGACTGTGCCGCATTGCTCTTTTCTATTGCATGTTTAACGCAGCATTCTAAAAAGTTGAATTATTTTCTTCTCACCACAAAAAAAGTGTGTTGCACCACTCTCTATTTAAGCGCACTTGATGCACGTCTACATTCAAAATAACAGATCTGCGCACATCAAAGGACGCAAAATGTGAACTGCTCCCAACGGCCCATTTAGACCACCAGTGCCTAGCAGTAACAGAGCACCGCAATCTCATTTATTTCAATGGAAGTTTGCAGACTTTCAGCGATACGAGCGAAAGTGACCATTGGCGACCAGGTGAGTGCATCTGTATGCAAATGATGAGCGATTTTCGGGAGTGCCGACTACCAATAGGAGCGAAGCAGTGGAGTTCAGGTCATCCTTCTCTTGTCAGTTACTGGAGTGGATGGTACTCATTTGTTTATGACAACCAGATTTAGAAACACCTCATTGAAAGACACAGGCGACACACAACAAGAAAGTCACTGGTGGTTTGAAGCATTCTGAAAAGTTTGAAGTATTTTTAACTCGCAGTGGCAACGATGTGCCTAGGAAAAAAAGAGCAATCAAAAATATTGAATTTTCGCACACAAAGGACGTGAAATGTGAACCGCTCCTAATGCCCCATTTGGACCATCAGCAACTTGCAGTAGCAGAGCAACGCAATCTTTTTTTATTGCAATGGAAGCTTGCCGAATTCCAGCGACATGAGCGAAAGGGACCATTGGCAACCAGAAGGGCACGTCCAGGGATGTTAAAAAGTTAAGTTTAACTTTATGCAAATTATGAACTACCAATGTGAGCGAAGCTGTGGAGTTCACGTCATCCTCTCGTCAATTACTGGAGTGGACGGTACTCATTTGTTTATGACAACCAGATTTAGAAACGCCCCATTGAAAGAGCCGGGCGACGCACAGCGAAAAAGTCTGGTGGTCTGAACGAGGCATAACATGATATTAACATCCTAAATGTAATCTTGACACCCTGGGAAAAAGAATCTGGGTTCCTCTTTGCATCCATATTTTCTCTGGCTGTGAAAGTTAAGAAAACTATGTTTTTATTTGCAGTTTTTCCATGTTCCTGATTTTAAGGCTGGAAAAATGCTGCCATCTTTTCATTGTTCTGTAACCTGTAAACACACGAGAACCTGTCTGGATAGCTTTGCAATCACAAAATATTTCCTCTGAACACTGCAAAAATTACTTTCTTACTTAGTATTTTTGTCTTGTTTTCAGTACAAATATTTAAATTAAGATGCATTTTCTTGACCTAAGAAAATAAGTCTTGTTTTTAGACAAATAAATATTATATTTAAGTAAATTTGTGCTTAAAACAAGCATAAAAAAACTGCCGATGTGTTAAGAAAATGTTTCTTCAATTAAGTGGCAAGAAAAAAGTTCAAGATTTTCTTTCTTTCACAAATTCACAAAAATTTAATGTATTTTTGTTTAAAAACTATTTTAGACATGACTTATTTTCTTAGGTCATTTTGCTTAATATATCGTAATTTAAGAATTTTTGATTTTTTTTTTGCAGTAAGGGGTTCAATTTAATTACAGATAAAGTTTTAAAGGAACAGTTAAAATGAAAATTCTGTCATCATTTACTCGTCCTCATGTTGTTCTAAACCTGTATGAATTTCTTTTTTCTGATGAACACTAAAGAAAATATTTTGAGAAATGATGGTAAACACACAGCAGTAAGTGACCATAGACTTCCATAGTAGAAATAAAAAATATGATAGAATTTAATGGGTACCATCAACTGTGTGCTTACCATCATTAATCAAAATATTTTCTTCATCATTCATCACAATATTTCCAAAATATTTTTCCTACTATGGAAGTCAATGGTCAGAATTTTCATTTTAAGGTGAACTATCCCTTTAAAAACCATTAGAAAATCTGCAGTATATAAAGCATTACTTACTTCTTGTAAATTAAACAAACATACTTTATTTGGTTTAACAAGCGTTGAGTAGTTTAAACAAAGTGGCCACGGTTCTGGCAACTGAACAAACACTGAATACATTTCGTGTTGATACCTACTTCACTGGTAACAAACATTCGTCATATACAGCTACTTAATTCGTTAACGTTCAAACAGCTTTACATGAATGCAGTCAAATGTATGTTTCACTACAATCCACAAACTCCTCCCCTCACAACACCGAACGGAAAATATGCCTCTTTATTTACAAAAATATTTAAATTGCAAAAACAAGGTGAATATTTGAAGGAAAATATAAAAACATTCAAAATAATAATTATTTTACAAGTGCAAAAACAAAACTAATGTGGAGGCATTAGGAAACCCATCACTATATAGTATAACACTGCATTACAAGTCGCTTATTATTTGACGTATTCACTAACATCTTAACAGTCTACATGAAACAAACTCTCACTTGCTATAAAACGCTACAATGCCATGCAGTTCCTTCCGGAAGATGCCGTCTTTGTGTTCTTTGGCATTTCATCGTGTTTGTTCAACTAGGAGGAACAGATATACAAGACATGAACACATTTGTTTGCATTTGTTATATGCAACATAAAAGATACATTTAAAACAAAAGAAAAAGATAACCTAGCGACATGATCAATTCATTTTTTTATTCCTTTTGATTGTAAAACTAGCCTCTGAAGACCAAACTGTCACTTACTATATGACGAGATGTCAATCTCATCTGGAAGTTCACTGATGTTCACCTCAAACCTGTCCTGGACGTCATTCAAAGTCCGAGCGTCGGTCTCATCTGACACAAAGGTGATGGCCAGGCCTTTCGTTCCAAACCTGCCAGCCCTCGCCACCTTAAGAAACAGGAAAAGATTTTCAGGTAAATTCTTATGGACGGCTTCAACAGCATAAACAAACGACTTGTGTGGCCCAAATTTAACTTCCGGTAGACTTCTGCAGCAGTTCCCTCAAGAATAGTTTATTTCTGATAACAAGCAAAATAAATAACCAGTAAATTACCTTAGTTTAAATCATAGCTAAAGCGTATCAAAAACTACACTGAGCTAAAATTAATGTATACAATGTTCGGCTGTCAAACCTCTCTTCACATAGCGCTGATCATTGCTCGTTGTCTCCCTCGTCCTTAGGAAACTGACACATTTTTGTTTTCAACAAGGTATTTGTTCCAGAGGTCAGTTTAGCTGCTAGCCAGACCGATAAACAATCACAGAACGGAAGTTAAAGGATTAGTCCATTTTCTTACTCACCACCATGTCATCCAAAATGTTGAAGTCTTTCTTTGTTCAGTCGAGAAGGAATTATGTTTTTTGAGGAAAACATTCCAGGATTTTCTCATTTTAATGGACTTTAATAGAGCCCAACATTTATTACTTAATTCAACACTTAACAGTTTTTTTCAACAGAGTTTCAAAGGACTCTAAACGATCCCAAACGAGGCATAAGGGTCTTATCTAGCGAAACGATTGTCATTTTTGACAAAAATAAAATAAAAAAGCACTTTTAAACTACAACTTCTCGTCTATCTCCAGTCCTGTGACGCGCCAGCGCGACCTCACATAATTGCGTAGTGACGTAGAAAAGTCACGTGTTACTTATATGAAACGCACATTTGCGGACCATTTTAAACAATAAACTGACACAAAGACATTAATTATTATGATTCGACATACAACAACGTCTGAACGGTCCTCTTTCTCCACACTTGTAAACACTGGGGCGTAGTTTCGCATTCGTCATCCGTGACGTCTTGACGTATTGGTGAGGTCAAGCGCATTACAGGACCGAAGCTGGACGAGAAGTTGTGGTTTAAAAGTGCATATTTTTTATTTTTCTTGTCAAAAATGACAATCGTTTCGCTAGATAAGACCCTTATGCCTCGTTTGGGATCGTTTAGAGTCCTTTGAAATTGCAATTTTAAACTGCACTAAAACCGTTTAGCGTTGAGGTCCATTAAAGTGAGAAAAATCCTAGAATGTTTTCCTCAAAAAACATTATTTCTTCTCGACTGAACAAAGAAAGACATCAACATTTTGAATGACATGGTGGTGAGTAAATTATCTGGATTTTTAAGAAAATTGACAAATCCTTTAACTTTGGGACAGGGGTGTAACCATGGCAATGCGCACATATCCCATGAAACGGTCTATACGCAACTGATTTTGCTGACACTGAAATGCTGTAACATGACCTAAACTTACCCTGTGTAGGTACGTGTCTGAATCTTCAGGCATGTCGTAGTTAAAGGCAATGTTGACTCTTTCGATGTCCATACCTCGGCCGAACAGGTTTGTGGCGACCAGGATCCGTCTTTGGAAATCCTTAAATTGCTGATATCGAGCTAGTCTGAAATAACATCAGATTCTCAATTAAGAAGGCCAAATGTCATGAAGAAAAAGTGAAGTATACGGTGTGTATTTTACCTTTCGTCTTGAGGCATTGCTCTGTGAATAGCAATGGCAGGGAAATTCTGCTCCACCAGCAACTGAGCCAGAGCAATGCAACGCTGCACGGACTTCACGAAGATCACCACCTGCAATACTTCACATTTGTTACACTGTATCTTACAATGTTTCCAAGAGCTGCATTTACGTTAAAGATTTGCGCAAAACCTTAGCGCTATTTTCTAAATATTAACAAAAAAGTATTGCGCCGTTTTCAGTAACCGATGTTATGTGACTAAAACATCATTTTGTTGTCTCGCGATAAGTCACTCCAAAACCCTGGCGACAGGTGTCGGCCTGCGTAGCGACTTCATACGGCGCATCATGCAGATGACATCAAAATATACCCCAAGACTCATGGATCGATCTTGCGTTATTTTAATTAGTGATATATCGGGTCGATATTTGCGAGTTTTATGTGTATCAGCATCTGCTGATACGTGGTTGCCGTGTTCGCCGATTTTTTCCGACATTAGTTACAGACAGAGTGCTGGAAGCCGCAAGCGATTGCAGGTCATGTGACTAAAAACAACCGACCTTTCCATGACAACATCGAAAGCTCGGCCTAACAGCTGATCATAGCTGAACAAAGCAGGTTTTTATTTCTCATCTCTATGGGGGGGGGGGGTTCCCGGACAGGGATTAGACTAGTCCTAGACTAAAACAAATGTAAGAACTGTCCAAACTAATAACATATCTTAAAATACATCAGTGCCCTGTGTTTTGCCTCAAGGTTACTAGGTTAACCTAATGCCGTGGTTCTCAAACTGGGGGCGCCCCAGTTTTATGACATTTTATAAAATACATTCATTTATCATGAATTCTGTGTAATTAAACCTAACAAAAATAAGTCTACTACTAAGGCCTTGTCATTGCCTTGGATTAATCTAAACCCTGTCTGGCAAATCCCATAAATGTAGTTTTCTGGATAGCCGGTTTATTGATTTGTATGCCCTGCTGGAAAAACCAGCATAGACCAACATAATTCCCATGCTGGTCTTTGCTGGTTTAGCTGGTGGACCAGCATGAAATCAGCACCAAAACACAACATATGCAGATCTTGCTGGTATGCTATGCTGGTTTTTCCAGCAGGATGTAAACACATGAAAACAGGTTTCTATAATAAGTAGATTTTTAAAAGTTATCCGTTTATTTTGTGCACGTAAATGTACTCAATGAGTGGAATGAACTTTAATTAGATCATGAGATTTCATCCTGGATTTAACAGACAGGGTTATAAATAGTTTTTGTATGTTTACATGTGGAAATACCTGGTTGAACTCCAAAACATCCAGTAGATCGAAGAGCTTCCTGTTCTTCTCGTTGTCCTTCAGCTTGACGTAGTATTGCTGGAGGCCGTGAAGCGTCAGCTTGGTCTCGTCGTCCACAAAAATTTCCATCGGCTAGGACAACCAGTGGAAGCAGGTGGTTGGTGAGGAGCGGGGTGTAGTTGTGGGGGATAAAGAGTTTGTGAAGACACAAACAGGAAAGTTGACAGAATGTAGGAGGTGCAGTTAATAACATTACAAGCATGTTAAAAGAAGAAGTGGCATGAGGTGTTACCATGGCCAGGAGAGAAAAACATAAAGAAAAAGGGGACAAACGAGGTATAAAGATTTTAGAGGGAGGGAGATGATAGTCAAAAGGAGAACATGACGTAAAAAAGGAGAGAGTGAAAAAACAGCAGGAGAGAGCAGGGAAGAGAAGGGATGAAGTTAGATAAACCCTCCCCTCCCGTCCCATCTAATGGCAGTGGGGACACAAATAAACTTTCTCTCTCAGAAATGTTGATTAATGCCAGCCTGTACTATGTTTAACTACCAATATCAGCCTAAAATCACGTCTGAGCTATTCTTTTTGACATGTATTATCAGTAGCTGAGCTCTCTACAGACACCAATATACTATATAAGCAAAATCGGAAAAAAGTCATTTTGAACAAAAACTCGTTCTAAACCTCCAAGTCCATTGATTGTCTTCAAACACATGTTTAGATATTTTTGATGAAAACCGGAAGGGCTTGTGACTGTCCCAAAGACTGCAGTTTGATTTTCACAATCAAGCCCAGAAAAGAATAAAAGGTCCATGTGCCATAATCAGGGTTCCCACACCTTAGTTAACTTCAAATTCAAGGACCTTTCAAGGACTTTCCAGGTTCAATATCCTCAAATTCAAGGACTAAATGTGGGGACACATTTCAAGTGAGAGCAAGGTTACATCGTGTTACCTTTTAAGATACATTGTTACAGTTCACTTTCGAGGGAACTTGCGCTGCGTCACTGCGGTGACACTTTGAGGACGCTCCAGGGGTAAGTGCGTCTGAATGTGTATATCAAATTCAACCAATGGTGAGGCTTAACGACAAAGACAGGGTGATGCGGGAGCCAGGAAGTATATCGCTATCTGAAATATTGCCAAAGACGGCGTTACAGGGACGCATGAACTATGGCAAGGGAGATGCAGCGTCTTGTTCCCTTCTCAGTGAACAACAGTTACATACGTAACCAGAGACGTTTCAGGTGTCAAACACAACTATACAAAAAAGCATTTTGGTATGAATCAACATTCTCATACAGAAGATATAAGTATTTAAAGCGAACAGTTTAGCACGTGTGCTCAAAAAGTCTAGAATTTTTATGATATTATCCTACACTACACAGGGAATAATATGTTTTTTTTTTCAGAAATCTTCTTGCATAAAATAGATTCAAGCACTTTCATTGACCTGTATCTATGTATGTATATTTTCAAAAACTTCCCAGGGCCTTGAATCTTGAATTTTTCCCCCCGATTCACAAACTTTCAAGGATTTCAAGGACCCGTGGGAACCCTGCATAATAATATTATTAAGCGATGAGAACACTTTTGTGCGCAAAGAAAACAAAACGAACGATTGTATTCAACAATATGTTCTCCTCCTTGGTCCCTCGTTAGTTTTGTTTTCTTTGAACACACAAGTGTTCTCCTCGCTTCATATTATAACTACTTCATAACTACTAATGGACCTTTCTGGCGATGTCTTTCATTCTTTTCTAGGCTTGATTGTGAAAATCAAACTGCAGTCTATGGGACAGTCACAAGCCTCCCGGTTTTCATCAATATATGGGGGATTCTCACGAAACCATTGAAACACCACGGCACTAATGATTTTAGCTCTAAAATGTGTAATATAGTAATATTAAAAAGCATCAGAATTAACACAATACTGTGTTCTACCTTGCACAATGTGTGATTTCAACATAAGAATTTATAATTTGTCAATTTTATCTCATTTTCTGCTGAAATTCTCATTACCGCAATGTGTCCGGCTGTGTTTGAACATGCGTTATGTTGTAATTTAATCAAATTAACACAAAAATATTTAGAAAAAAAATAAATGGATGTTTTGCTAGACTACTTTAGATGACAGAAAAAATATTTACTGAATATTCATGTATAATAATAATGAAGAAAAATTAGGAAAATGATGTGTCCATGCCTGATGTTCTCATCCTCTGCAACACTTTTTGAGAACAGTTTAAGCACACATACAGAATTTTAATAGTTTGATTTTGAGTGACCAAGCACATGGACCAGTTACTTCAAGATGGCTATCAGGTAAGATCATTTTTTTACAGTTAATTTGAAATATTGTCTTGTCAGAATGCTTACACGACATTTTGATTATCATTACCGCAACAGATGCTTATTAAATGTTAATTTAATTAATAGAAGCATAATACTTTGATTTTAAATGTATGTGCAGAATCTCCAAATTATGTTCTTTCAGGTTTGTCATGTCATATTGAAAATATGTCAGTGTTGATGTTTTCTGACTGTTGCGGTAATGAGATTTTTTAGGACAAATTTTTTTAATTATGTTACAAAAAGTGTTAAATGATAAGTAAAAGTGTTTAAATTAATGTTCCCATTTACTCCAGACTTTGTTTTTCAATGTCTGGTGGGAAAAAAAGTAAATTTAAGCAATTTTTACATTTTCATGCTTGACATTTTTAAAACCAAGTTTTCGTGAGAATCACCCATATATCTAAAAATGTGTTCTGAAGACAATAGAAGGACTTGGTGCTTTAGAACGACACACGTGATTTATGATCAAATTGTAATTTTGCGGTGAACTAACCCTTTAAGTTTATTTTGCCCTATAGCAAAGAACGAAAATGATTTTATCCTGAAGTATACTGGGGCCTTAAAGCTTAACTATATTGTCTTTGGTGTGACAGTGAAGCTGACCACAAATCAGTGGATTATGAAGCTGCGTGTTAATCTGCATTATTTACGTACTTCAACTTTTACTAAATAAGCACCAATCCCAATAACCTCCCTGTGTGGTTTCAGAGCTAATATCCATGCATGCAAAGGATTCAGTCATATTATGGTATAATTAGAGCATCTCTCATGAATAATAAACAGGGACACGCCCCCAAACGGACACACCCCTTATGAATTTTCCCTTATTAATCATTCGGAACAAAATGAGAGTTTAGTTTCACTATTTTTGGTTTCTTTTCAAATCACATAGCCACCTAACGGTTCTTCAGGAACTTTCAGTGAACATCTCCACCTGCACCCGCGCATCTTTCCTCTCTCATGTAAGTTTCATCATCATCTCATCCCTCTCGCTCCGGTCTTCCGCAGCTTAATCCTCCCTTATTCTCATTTTCCTCACACCCGCGCATCTCTTCTCTCTTTCTCCTCTGCCTCGGGACGGTTTTATTGAGATGAACTTAGTTACAGACCGAGGTGTTTTCTTGTGGTCAGCCGGATTGATGAAGAGCTGCTTCGAGATACATTAGTACACTTAGTAATTGATTCTTACTGCAGAGTGTTTAATTTAATGCTTTTCCTCTGAATGGATATATCATTGTGTTTTCTGCTTTGTCGAACGGTGTTGCTCTAAATGCCAGTGCTGTACATTTAAATGCAGGTAGCTAGATTGCTTTGTTGGTCTGATACTTTATAGGTTTTCGTTTTTAAAAAGACTCTGGCAAACTACCCCATCGAGTGCTTCTCCTCTTAATAAAGGGTCTTTTGAGGACAAACCTCGAGCAATAATTAAAGCTATTTATCTTGGCCGAGTCGTTTAAATAAGAGGCCTGATGGCAACGTAGGGGTTTTGTTTATAGCTCCCATGTGTTAGATTTTAAATGTCTGTATTATCACAAATTATTTTAAGAGATGCACCACATCCACTACGGCCTTTCCTCAAATATATCTTCTTATACTGTTTAAACTACACTAAATGAACTCTTAAGTCTCTAGTAAAGGCTGTCAAAGGACCTATTTTAATTGCGCATTATCTGTTGGCCACAAAGCGAGAGACGACCGTGTGCCAAATGCCAACACAGCACTGCCAGCGGAGGCAGGGATTAGGGGTTTAGCATCTTTTTCCCTGTGGCTCTATTAGTTTACAGTCTTTGTTTGGCGTTACGATCTCTCATGGAGGCCGTAAGGGGCTCCAGCTCCTGAACCGCCCTGTCAGGTGTGTATGAAGTGGTCTCGTGAAGGGAGGGAGCTGTTGACATGGTAGAATTAGGAGAGGCGTAATTACATCTTGCATGAACTTTCTGCAGACGGGGCGGATCTCTTTGCTTAGAGTCGCACTGAACATCATGACCTGCTTCTCGTGAGGTGTCATGCGAAAGATTTCCTGGACGTCGCGCCGCATGTCTGTGCGAAGAAAAGAAATGCATTTAAGATTAAAAACATGATTTAATCAAGCAATTTCACTTTTCGTTCCACTGACTTTCATTCATACACATGCAAATGTGGCACACCAGAAATGCAATGAATTTAAATTATGTGTGTGGTCAATAGATCAGGTAAAACAGGGAATTGTGCATTTTTTATATTTTATATAGAAATAATACAGTGTGATCCATTTCAGATATACCAACATCTATAAGCAACACATAAAAACAAAGTGGTTGCTTCACATGTCAATCAGACCGTCTCCTAAGGTGGACCAGACCTTTAAATAGGCATCAAGTCACTCACCAAGTTGCTCCAGCATCTTGTCACACTCGTCCAGTATGAAATGCTTGATGTGACGCATGTTGAGGGTCTTGTTGCGGGACAGAGCTAGAATACGACCAGGGGTGCCCACCACCACATGAGGGCTCTCTCTCTTCAACACCTCCTCATCCTTCTTTATGGACAAACCACCAAAAAACACCGCCACCTGGGGGAGATAAGCAGCACAAACAATTATGAAAATCCAGCTGGTTATATCTCGATATGCAAAATCTGCAAATGACACAATTCCCACTGTGAGAGTTCAAAAGTTTGGTGTGCATTCTTAAAAATCACAAAGTCAGCCTACCAGCTGCCCTCTTTTTTGCAGAGATTCACAAACTTGAAGGTCAAACTTGACCCTGTGGGTCCTATTTACAGTACACCTGGTGTTACCATCTGTACCAGCAATACGGGCGTAGCAGGCACACTATGATGGTTTGCACACATATATTGTGTGTGTCATCAGTTGTTGTTTTTTTAAGGATTCGTGGTCACAGATTGGGTGGATGCTGGTGGCTCATTACACCAGAGAGAGTAACTGAATAGGTAAATTTTTTTAAACTGGTTTGTGACCCTGTCTGTGAAATCCAAGTCTCATAATCTAATGATGAGATTAGGAGCAAGTTTGTTTCACTTTCATTTCATCGTCAGAAATTATCGTAGTATCTTTGGTCACAAGACTGGGAAAACGTCCGCCTTTGAACTAGGGCTGGGCAAAAAAATCGATTTTTCGATTAATCGTTTTTTTTTTAAACGTGGTCGGTTAAAAATCGATTCACAAAGAGCAGAATCGATTTTTTTCATATTTATTTCTGCAAACATTGAACGAAGGAATGAAAGCATTTTAGATTTCGCAAACAAGACGTGTTGTGGCTTTAATTTCTTTTTATTTATTACCCACTTGTAAAATGCTGTTCACTGTTCTTTTTTACTAATAAAGTATGTGTATTAAATCTATATTCATTGAGTTGAATCGAGAATCGAGTATAAAAACCTACCTGAGAACCGGAATCGGAAATTTAATCGAGAATCGGAATCGAATCGATTTGATAGCTTGTGAATCGAAATCGAATCGATCTGGAACATCTGAATCGATACCCAGCCCTACTTTGAACCTCTCACAGTGTACGACATAGGAACAACGATTAAGAGCCACAATGGCAATCTTTCATCTGGGACAGCCAAAAATCATGCAGTGCATCCCACCCTTTACTCAGTCAATATTAAAGATATCAAGGGTATATATTCTTTACATTATGTTGGATGATTTTATGTAGAAAACAGTAAATCACCAAAAATGATTTTGGCTGGGTTTTGACTCAATTATGATATTTTTCTATCAAGTGACACAGATCGGATATGACCCACAATAGTGTAAGCAGGAAAAAAGCACATAGATTCGGATATTCTCGGATTGATTTCAGGCCTCATTCATATGTGAAAATAAAACTTCCACATATGTAAGCAGACAGATCGGATATTCCCATCTCAAGATATGTCGTGCGTCACAAAAATGTTTATATGACCCAGGAATGTGTAAGCAGGACAAATGTGGAAATAAATCAGATATAAATCGGATATATGAATCCACGTGAATACATGTATCTGAATTATATCCGATTCACTTCCACATATGTAAGCGGACAGATCGGATATTCCCATCTCAAGACGTGTCGTGCATAACTGAAAATTTGACAATGTGGCACAGATAGGATTTGATCCAGGGGCGTGTAAGCAGGAAAAAATTGCATAGATTCCGATAATCTCAGATCGGATTCAGGCCTCATTCATATGAAAAAATAAATCGAATATGAATCGGATACATGCATTCAAAGCATGTATTGGATTCATATGTGGAGGTAAATCGGATATGTAAGCGGACAGATAGGATATTCCCATTTAAGACGTGTTGTGGGCGCTGAAAAGTTGACGCCGGTTCACGTGAATGCATGTTTCCGATTCATATCCGATTTACTTCCACATATGTAAGCTGACAGATCAGATATTCCCCTTCTCAAGATATGTCATGCGTAGGGCTGGGTATCGATTCAGATTTTCCAGATCGATTCAATTTCGATTCACAAGCTGTCAAATCGATTCGATTTCAATTCTCGATTCAATTTTCGATTCCAGTTCTCGGGGCGGTTTTTAGACTCGATTCTCGATTCAACTCAATAAATATTGATTAAATACAAATACTATACTAATAAAAAGAACAGTGAACAGCAGGTTTCAAGTGGGTAATTATTAAAATCGATGAAGCACCTGAAACCACCATTTTAAGCACTGAATTAATGAATAACACGCTTCCCTTTCGCTCCTTGGTAACATTGCGCAAAGCAAAAAATAGGTTGACATCTAGTGAAGAAGACTAGTAATTCAATTAACGTTAATCTTTCGTTCAATGTTTGCAGAAATAAATATGAAAGAAAAAAAAATCGATTCTGCTCTTTGAGAATCGATTCAGAATTGACCACATAAAAAAAAACGATTAATAAAAAATCGATTTTTTTGCCCAGCCCTAGTCATGCGTCACAAAAAATTTGCCGCTGTTGCACAAATCGGATGACCCAGAGGCGTGCAAGCAGGAAAAAAGCGCATAGATTTCCAATATTCTCAAATCGGTTTCAAGCCTCATTCATATTTAAAAATAAATCGAATATGAATCGGATACATGCATTCACGTGAATCTCAAGACGTGTCGTGCATCACTAAAAATTTGATGCTGTGGCACAAATCGGATATGACCCAGGGGCAGGAAAAAAGCGCATAGATGTCATCGGTTTCAGGCCTCATTCATATGTGAAAATAAATGGCATATGTATCGGATACGTGCATTCATGTCTCCGATTCATATAAGATTTATTTCCGCAAATAATTTTACGGAAATAAATCGGATACATGCATATCCGATTGATTTTCGCAATGTAAGTGGACGGATCAGATTTTCCTAATTCAAGACGTGCTACGCGTCATTCAAAATTGGAGGCTGGCAAATGACGTCAGGTAGACACCATCCCCGATCATATGACTTTTCTTAGCAGCGCATATTTGGCGTGATGGCTCCACTTAGTGGAGTAATGTTGAAGTTACAGAAATAAAGCTCTTTAATCTTGTATAATCATTTTTGTCTGTGTCCATTGCATATTACAATGTTTCACTTCCTCTGTGGTTTAAGCTGTTCTGGGTCAGTATCTCTACCTTGAATTGTTTCGCCAAGTGTTTAGTGTAAATGCTTATATCGGATACCATTTGCTTTTAAAAGATATAGGCAACAAATCGGAATTGGGCATCAAGAACTGCAGTGTAAATCCAGCCTGGGTCATTCAAGTGTTGTTCATTTACTCATCACAGAAAGAATGCAGTCATACCTTGACATTAGGCATGTATTTGGAGAATCGCTCATACTCTTTGCTGATCTGGAAGGCCAGCTCTCTGGTATGGCACATCACCAACACCGACACCTGGGAGAAGGTAATCAATAGCCGTTACACTAAAAAACAGTCACTTTCATTATGTTATCTTTCTTAATCTCTTCAAAATCTATTACCTGACCAGTCACTGGCTCCAACTGCTGAAGGGTGGCCAACACAAAGACAGCCGTCTTACCCATTCCAGACTTGGCCTGACATAATACATCCATTCCCAATATCGCCTGTGGAATGCATTCGTGCTGAACTGAAAGAAAAATAATAATATTCCTGGGATGGAGGATCATTATATGTACACATAAATCCATACGGTTTATTGCTCACCCTCCGATGGATGTTCAAAGCCACAGTCCACTATGGCTCTCAGGAGCTCTGGTTTTAAGAGGAAATCTCTAAATCCCGAGGAGTGGATGGACACGTATGACCCCTTGACCCCCTCCTTCCTGATGGATATGATGCCCTCGTTGTGTCCTAACCCCGCGTCACCAACACCACCCGCATCCACCTCATCTTCCTCGTAGTCGAGAAGCTCGCTGTCAACGTCGTTTTCAGTCATCCTGCAGTATAATCATATTAATGTTTTATTTAGAAAACAAACACCATTGTTTCACAATAAAAAAAGATTAAATAAAAACGAAGGGATTAAATTTCCTGCCTTATAAAATTATGTTACTACATATGTATTAATTATATAATGTAAAATTTAACAACGTAGAGATACAACGCATGAAGATCAATAAATTAACTTAAAACGATAAACACATTATCCAGAGTTTAAGTAGCTACAAACGGACATTTATTTAAAGCTGGTGTTTAATGTAAATTATAATGCATGTACTCAAAAAGTCAGGTCGCTGAAGTTGATCAGATTTACCACATGTACTATGCATTTAACTCTAGAGCAAAATAGCGAGTCTAAAACTAATCTACACATGTTTTCTGACAAACGATATAATATACCATTATCTGCCGTTTGGATTTGACATTTTTCTCAAATGAAATAATCGCGGTTACCTCAATACACTGTATGAAGCAATTGCTGAATTTCACTACACCTGCTGGATAAGTTGCTGGCGACGTCATCGGCCCGCGACCAACTCGCGTGTTTCGTGAAGGACCGCGTGAGACTCGATTAACTGCCTTGCGAGAAAACTTCGTGTGTTTTTAACAAATCGACAATGCTTTTCTGTCTATAATATTGGGAGATTTACTGTGTGATTTTTCTAAGTTAGTGGTTTTAGAGATTCAACGGTAAGTTGCGGTTAAATTGATGGCCGTCACTATCATAAACACGTGTCACAAATGTTGTTTAAGCCTTGTGCGTTTTTGGTGTTAATGTTAAATCCGTGTTTTCCAGTAATGTCATGTTTTAGAGGTGATCTCAACTTTTGTCCTGAGTGTGGAAACATTCTTCCAGTCCCTGGTTTGCAAGATGCTATTACTTGTCCTCGCTGTTCTTTCAATATCCCAGTACGAGGTGAGAGCTGCTGAGTCTATTTTGATGTTTTTGCAATAACACTGTATTAAAAAACTTTGCTCATGAAGTACATACATTTTCTCAGAATTCTTAGGTCAAGTCATTAAGTCATCAGTGACGTTTAATCCTTTGGATCAGAGCTCCAGCACTGTAGAGAGTGAAGAGGATGCAGAACTGAAGGGACCTGTGGTAAGTTCTTTAAAACACAATCTTATACAAAGAATGTAACTAATGTAAACGTATATAGCCACCTGTTATTGATGTTCTGCAACCTATCCAACAGATTGACAGGAAGTGCTCACGCTGTAATAAAGAGGGAATGGTGTATCACACAAGACAGATGAGATCTGCTGATGAAGGACAGACTGTGTTCTTCACCTGTATACATTGCAGGTATAATTAATACCTTGGGCATTCATGTGTCTGTCCTATTTCTTGAAAATCAAGTACTGCTATTGATTGTAAATTAACTTTTGGTGTAGATAAACTAATAACTTTTATTTTGACAGGTACCAAGAAAAGGAGGACTCCTAAGACGACTCTCATCCTCTTTCCATTTGTGATTTACAGTTCAGTTAGATGCATTGCTTGACATTCATGATTAAAGATTGTGTCTATTACAATTTTGCAATGTACATTGTAGTTTTATAAAAAAATAAAGTATTCATGTATCCAACAATAGGGTCATGTTAATATATGTGATATAAATTTTATTACAAAATGCTGAAAAAAAGAGACATGCATTTTTGAATGGATATTTTATTGCATTTTTTAAAATGTTATTAAAAATGTTATGTGTTCTCTGGAGAAAAATAAGTTTAAGCAATGCAAGAATAAACAGAGGTGTATACTACTTAAGTATTTTAGTTACATTTTCCAAGCATCTGTGCTTTATCAGAATGTTTGTCTTGGGAAAATCTTCACTACATTTTAAAGCATAAAATCATACTGTGTATTCCTTTTAATGTGTATTGCATATTAAAATTGATTTAATACCTAATTACATAAAATTGTGTAATTTAACTTTCTTGTGTAAAAGTACGAAAGTACTTTTTTTACTATATGTTTAATGTACTTTAATATTGATTATAATCCAAAAACTTATAAGTATGAAATGTATTGGAGTAAAAATCATGATAATATGCTTTAGAATGTATATTTTCCAAAGAAAAACACTGATAAAATACGAATCTTTAAAAATTTATTTTTATATAAAAATACTTTAGTATACACCTCTGAAAATAAATGCATGAAAAATATGTATAAAAGAAAAGTTATAAAAACAAGAAAATGATCATTGAATAGACTTTAAAAAAAATTAGATTTGAGAAGAGACCCCGCCCACGCTCAGGAACTAGCCAATCAAACGCCCCAATCTAGTGATCATGTGACCATCAACATGGCGTCGCCGATGAAAGCATAGTACGCACCAGTAAAGAAAGAAATCTGTTTTTTTTAATGGATTATTATTAACGTTACTATGCTCGCTGACGCTGGTAAAATAAGGTGAGTTTTTACTGTACAATATATTTACTTTGAAGAGAAAAGATGTTGCACCAACATGTTACAGCGACACATTTAAGAGGAGATTTAGGATGTTGTCTCTGTAGACAGCAGGAAGCTGCAGATTGTATTTTTTTTAAAAGAATGTCGTATTTAAAATAATCGTTGTTTTTGGCCTCTTGTGAATATGTTTGGTTCAAGGTCACACATACTTGTAAAGAGAAAAGCACATTTGAAGCAGCAAAATTGACGACGTGTTGTTGAATGTAACATGTCTTAAAGTAAATAACCTTTAACACATGAACATGATATTGTGTTTTTACAGATGAAGCTTCGCGTTCAGCTCCAATGTAAAAACTTACACGAGTTTCTGGGGGAACTGAGCCCAGATATACTGGACAGACTCTACAATCATCCAGCAACATGCCTGGCTGTCTACAGGTTCATATGCCGCATTGTTTTAAATATGAGCTCATATATATTTATGTTATGCACATATATTTCTGTTATAAAGTGGAATTCATTAATGCACAAGCACAGCACTTCACGAAAGTGTATTCAAGCTTTAAATACTAAATAAATATATTTACTGTGCACAATTAACACAAAATATATTTCTGATGGCAGAAGCTAGTAAAACATGTCTGATGTAATTAATAACATCTGTTGAAAACTCTGACTTGTTACATCCAGTTAACAGGAAATGATTATAAAACCAACTAATAAAGGTTAAGTTAGTTGGAAGAAAAGTCTTTAAATTGTTTAACAGTGCCTCTTAGCTTAATATTTTGTCAACTAATGCCATGACAGTCATACATTTATATACAGTAGTGTCCAAAAGTGATGTCTAAGGGAATATTAGCACACTATTTATTTTAAATTCTGCACCAGGTTTGATAACTTTTAAAAATTTGTAATTTAGGCATATTACAAAATGGAGAAAATATATATTTATTTGGCAAAAGTATTTGGCAACAAAATATTAATATTATGTTGATCATTCTTTTTTTGATAACAGTATTCATTCTCCTGGGTCTTGATGCAGTCTTTGCACAAGTGTTTGTAATTTTTTGCCAAGATTCCTTAATTTTCCAAAAGCTTTAGTTTGCAGCGGACATTTAAGCTCTTTTAAAGCACGAAGAAATGATGACTGTGACAGGAAAAACTTTTACATATGCTAATATGATGCTCAAAGATGAGTTTTAAGTGATAAAGTTATCCACTTTAAGAGTCTGAATACTTTTCTGAAGGCACTGTATATATTGATATAACTAAGGTTACTCAATGAGTGATGCTAATTGGCTTATTCTTCTTCATTTGGATGCAGGGAACTTCCAGCACTGGCGAAAAATTATGTAATGCGGATGTTATTTTTAGACCACCCCCTACCACAAGCCGCAGTTGCTCTGTGGGTAAAAAAAGACAGTCAAAAGTGAGTACCATATTAGTGTGTTGTCACACAATAGCTGTAATATGATACATCACACATATATCAATGTATCACTCTGCCTTTGGTTTTCCCAGAGACCACGATCAATGCGTGTCGGTGTTAACCGGGTTACGACTCTGGCACGTTCAGCAGCTTCAGGGTGGACTCCAGGGCTTTGTGCTCAACCCTGTGTTTAAAGACAACCTGAGGATAGCACTGCTCGGCGGGTGAGGATTGTAATATTGTACACCCGCCCAATATTCTTGCTCATTTTGAGTGACCTAACAGATCTTCTGTATCGGTTAGCGGTAAACCATGGGCGGATGAGGGCAGTAGTCTCGGTCCAGATCGTCACGCTAGAGATGTGGAGAGTCTTGATCGCTATGCCATGGAGCGTTGGGAGGTCATCCTACACTTCATGGTGGGCTCACCGAGCGCTGCCGTCAGCCAAGATCTGTCCCAGCTGCTCATACAAGCGGGACTCATGAGGAGGTACGGCACACAGTTGGCACTACAGTGATTAAATGCTTTAAACAATGTAGGTCAGATAAGAAAGGTTAACCAAAATGTTCTTGATGATGTTTTTTTTCAGTGAGACTGGCGAGGCTCCTTGCATCACGTCAGCAGGGTTTCAGTTTCTGCTATTGGACACAGCCTCTCAGCTATGGTACTTTACCCTGCAGTACCTTAAAACTGCACAGGTCGGTGCTCTCTGGTTATCTTCTCGTATATATGACATAAAATGTTTAACATAATGGTATAAGACAGTGACATCAGTTTAAAGAGCACCTATTGTCCGATTTATGTTTTTACATTTCCTTTGGTTTGTAAGTGTGTATTAGTACATGTTAACGATATGCAAAAGGTACAAACCCCAAAGTAAACGGTGACACGAGTTATCGTCTTTAATGTAAATCTCTTTTCTTGGACTACTACAAACACACGGATTGTTGGCAATAGTTTATTTCCTGGGATTGGCGATGTAGACAAGATTTCTAACATTCAGATTTCTTTCAAACATGGGAAGGAGCATAACATTTACGGCTGACATCAGAGGTATTCATCCAATCACAATGTACAGATTAGCTGGCCAATCAGGGACACAGAGCTTTTCAAAACTGTGCATTTCAGGAAGAAAGTGAAACCTGGAGCTACTAAAATGTACGATATGTGGAAAATAATGTGTTTTTCAACCATAAACTACACAAACACATTATATTACAACAAATACACAAAATAACGTTGTTTTTAGCAATGAAATAGGTGCTCTTTAATATTGACACTGTTTATACGTATGTACAGTCTGATCTGGCTATTATTAGGGCCCGAGCACACCGGGGTGTGAGGACCCTATTGTTTTTGCTCCGTTTCTTCTTCTTCTCTGAAATGGATTGCATTTTTGAGGCCCTAAACATACCCGAAAACTCATGAAAACCCGAAAACACATCAACATGGCATAATTCAGTAACACTCATAGCGTCACCTAGAGGCAGCAGGAAATACCATGTTTAACGCTGTGACTTACTGCTCTTAGATATTTAACCATATCAACATCATATTTCACCAGTGTAATCTCAAGACCTTGTGTGATGATAAAAACTTAAATTCATATCCCCCTGGTTCACTGCTTTACTAAGGCCATAGGGTGGCGGTGTACATGCGTGCGAGGGCCCTTCCATCGCTTCTTGCAGCTTTAATTATGATTTATGTTGTTAACATTGCTAGTGGGTTTCATAAGGTTATGAAAAAAAATTATAACATAATCTCTCTGTCACTCATAGTCAAGAGGTATGGACCTGGTGGAGATACTTTCCTTTTTGTTCCAGCTGAGTTTCTCCACTCTTGGGCGGGTGAGTCAAATATTCAGGTCCATTTTGCCATATGCCAGGTAATTTTTGTTGTTCAAAGTTTTAAAGTTGTTTTTTTCTTTTAAAACTACAGGACTATTCTGTGGAGGGCATGAGCGAGTCTTTACTCACATTTTTGCAGCATCTACGAGAGTTTGGCCTTGTCTTCCAAAGAAAGGTCAGCTAGATTAAAGTATAGGTCTTCACGGGTCCACTTAGATCCGAAAATCAGAGGTCCGACCCGAGACCCTAAAACTTTCAAGACACGTGTGCCTCGGACACGGGTCGGGTATAATATTAGTGGACTTGGGTAATATAAAATGAATCTGTTTTTGCCAAACGGACTCGAAAGACCCAAACTATCTCACGTGTGTGCATCGAGTCCTTTTCCAACCCCTCTTCCGTTTGCCAAGAGTGCTTGCGACATTGTGTGGCGGTAGGTTCATTTATATTGAGCCAGACCTGTCAATCAATTTTGAATGCACATTTTAGAGGTTACCTTGGTGTTGTCGTCAGATTACAAATGAAAATAAATGGAACGGCGGGCAAAATTGGTTGGGAGGCCACGAGGTTTCCTTCTGTCTGACTGGTGTGTGTGGGGCTGCAGATTATAGACGTTTACAATTCGGTCCAGCAGGGTACAAAAAATTGCCACTGGGTCCGGTCGGTCTCGGGTCTAATTTTCTCGGGTTTGTCTCGGGTCGGATCTTTCTTAAAAAAATTATTTATGCATATGCACGTCGGGTACGGTTCATTTTGTGTCTGGACATTTCTTTGAACCCTAAAAAGAACTTAACATTAAAGTAATCTTTACCACTACATTCAGGATCAAAATCATGTAATAGTTTTCCTTATCTCTAACTGTGCTTTCACACCGCCACGGGCTCACACCGTACATGATGCGCCGCTGCTCAACGCCGGCTCTCATTGAAAATTAATGACTTCTGGCTTCATTGACGCTCTCGCCGGTGGCGGTGTGAAGGCACAGTAACTTTCTCAACTATTTTCTGTTTTTCTGAATTTTTATAAAAAATTGTACTTTATGTACAGACGCTATCCATGATGCTTAAATTGTTTTGAATCGAGAACATTCTTTGAGTCAATGATTTGCATTTTTGACAGAGGAAATCGAGAAGGTATTACCCCACAAGGTTGGCCATAACTCTAACTGCAGGCGTCACAGCGAACCCTACGTCTGGCTCCGCCTCCACTGCGCTTGGAGCTACACCAGGAACAGGAGACACAGGCTTTATTGTTGTAGAAACCAACTATCGCATATACGCCTACACCGGTGTGTTCACCCACACATACCACTCTAAAATGGATCATTACACTGTACACGATCATTAAACGAAAAACCTTTTATCTCCTTCTGTTTGATAGATTCTGAATTACAGATCGCACTTGTGGCTCTATTTAGTGAGATGCTGTATCGCTTTCCTAATGTGGTGGTTGCTCAGGTCACCAGAGAATCAGTGCAGCAGGCCATAGCTAATGGCCTAACTGCACAACAGGTGAGAGACAAACACAGACGACGCTATTGCTCTTTTGACTAGTTTGACTTTTCTGACTGTTTTATGTAATCTACAGATCATTCACTTCTTAAGGACCCGAGCTCACCCTGTAATGCTTAAACAGGTAATAAGAAGTTCTTCCTGCATTTTCTGTGTCTATATAGTACGTTACAAGGTACCAAACATTTAACTGACAGATTGTGACGCTTAAACAGATTTTTGCATGCATGCTTTTCATGCTAAAACTTAGGTATATTTTGAGATAAGTCTTGATATTTGTAGTTTTAAGGGGTCAAATGATGTTCAAAAAACACATAATTTTCCATCTACCGTACATTATTGTTGCTCCTCTATGCCCTGCCTTTCTAAAACGATTTTTACGAAGCTCATTGTTCTGAAAATCGCGGTGTGCTCTGATTGGCTAGCTGTCCAGTACTTTGTGATTGGCCAAATACTAAAAGCATGTGATGGAAATGATACGCCCCTTACCATATTTGGAATATGTTCTCCCAAACCAATCTGCCTTGTTAAGTAATGACGTAAGGAATAATGTTACCGGGCCTGCACTAATTTTAATTGTAGTTATTATTTAAAAAAAACTATTTCTGAGCACTGTTTATATATATTACACATTTAAATGAAAATTTTAAAAACTCGGAGAATCACAGACAGCAATAAATTAATAATTCGTAAAAAATCCATGTCCAAAAGTCCATGGTCATCTCAGATTTTGTTATGGAGATTAAAATAAGGATTGGGTGTTTTTCGTAGTTTTGCATTATGATACGAGTGTATATTAGCATGATTTTTTGTTATTTCCCTATGGCATTTGAGATCAGTTGGACCCGGAAGCACTGCATGACGTCAGACCGGGTGTGCCCATGGATATGTATAAAGACTAGATGTCTCGCCTGCGCTGCTGGCCAATTGAGTGGAACGTCCGCATTTGGCGGCCATCTTTACCACAGGCAGCTCGCTCACTCGTAGCATGAGCTTTAATGGTGCAGTTACTTTTAAATGACCATAACTTAATTTTCTACCGATTTTCAAACCGTTTGGTTTGTTATAAACGTCAAAGATGTACCTATGACACTGCATACTTATACAACAAAAAATAGCCACGTTAATAATGGTTCTAAGAAACCAAACCGTTTGACAATTGGTAGAAAATTGAGCAAGTTATGGTCATTTAAAAATACCTGCACCATTAAAACACAATGCTATGAGTGAGCGAACTGCCTGTGGTAAGATGGCCGCCGGGGGATGACGTTAGAGACTCGGCAGTAGCACATCTTGCCTTTATACATATCTATGGGTGTGCCTGCCTCATACATCTTGAAAAGTGAAGCCGCTGCTTCTTTGATTGCCCTCTGGTGGCTGGCTGCAGTACAAGTCATAAACCCCACCCTCTCCATTCAAACGAACGGGACTTGGGTCAAAATATAAAAAAATTACACTTCCGATAAAGTTTTCCGAAAGATGGTTTTGGTCTTTAAGGTAGTTGTTATCACGCTGATATGTTCAGTTGTTTTATTTTGTGATAATTTTTTTTATATAGTAATTTAATGCTATACAAATGGGGCGTGTCGTTATGATTGACATTTGTGATTGACAGCTTCTCTGAGCGGACTCTCTGAGCTTCGAGGGAAGATTGAAGATATAACTAACTAGTCATTTTCGATTCCTGTGTTATTTCCTCCGACAAAATGAGTTGTAAGTAACTTACCCTATTTTAGCAAACCAGTCAAATGGGATGTTCAAGGGCGGGCAAGCGTTTTGGAAATTTGTTACCGCGGCTCTGCCTCGGTAGCCTGGCTCCGCCCTCCTACGTGCTTCCGCTTAATTTTCATTTCGCTTCAGTACAACGCCTGGGACTGCTGTGTAGAGTTTCGTTTTCTCCGGCAAAAATCTGCAGGTCCAATCAGCGAACAGAGGGGGACGGCTAAGAACAATGACGTTGAGGTCATGTGCCAGACTGAGTTACATAAGTCACGACCAAACGTTAGCGATTGGTTATGGCAGATTCAGAGTGACTCTGGGCAGATCCAATAGTTTTAAACTTCAACAGAGGACCCTCCTTAACGGAAGTAACACTTTGCAATGGAGCGTGGCCAGACTCTATGGACAAATGAAATGAATGTACGAGAGTCTGGTTGGACCAGGCTACTGCATCGGAGCTCCACGGACGATTCCTTCTACGCGTGCCCTGGCTCCAAACTGATGATTTTACGTAACATGGCAGCACCCATTGGTCAGACATTTTCCCTTCAATTCATTACAACGGAAGGAAGCGACATCGCATCATCCATCTTTTTTTATAATCTTTGCGTCAGACTTAACAAGCGGATACAGCGGATCCACGACATGGGGGCGACGGCAACAAAACTATAGCGAGAATAAAAATTTAATCGCCTTTGTTTATACATTTTTGGGTGGAGAAATGCAAATCTTCCCACGTATTGACATAGATATATGGGGGTGTGTTTGAATGAAGTGTTTTAGACAGGTGTAGATGAGCCTTCACTTTTAGAAAGAATACCCTTTGGGTTCGAGACTTTAATCTTTGCGATTTTACGGATCTTCTATATGCACGAATGGCTTTTAACTCTCCAGAGATAAAGGAAAACATGAAATCGTATCACATGACCCCTCTAAGTTTAGTTTCACATAAATCTCGGTAGCTGTGAGATTTGTTTAAAAGAAAATAATACTTTAATGATACATTAATAATGTAATTTATTTTAAACCCTGTTAATCCCATTTATTTAAAATCCAATTAATCCTGTTAGTTTCTCTTTTTAGGTTTAGATGTCCCTTAGGTGTCTCCCTTGCAGCATATAGTCATGACTATTTTGTACTGCTGTGCAAACATTCACTATTCTGTATGTGAGCGTGCTTCTGTATCTCAATCTGTTTCAGACCCCTGCACTCCCCCCAACCATAACAGATCAGATCAGACTGTGGGAGCTTGAGAAAGATCGCTTACAGTTCACAGAGGGTAAAGTGTCTTTCTATTTGAAATTAGCATGAATAAATTTTGATCCTGGAAAAAATGTACCACCATGTTAAAATTAAGGTATCTGTTCCAAAGCATGTTTTCCTTTCACCTCCACTACAATTATGCACTTATTCTGTATTATTTAAATTATTTGAATAGCTGTATACATTTTGCTCTTTCATATACTGATGATGTTTCATTTAAATTCACCCTGTGGGAATATTTGGAGAGCTCGGATGCTAACAAACCGGTATTTCTGAATAGCCTAAGGTCAGGGTTATGCAGATTTGAAGCAAAAGTATTTGATGAATTTATAATACGAGCCAAGAGCATTCGGTTGATATCATTATCTCATTTTTGAAGGAGGCGGCATTTAGCGGCTTTTACATCTGAGCTCCACATTTACATTTTAATATCAAAGCATTTTAATGGTAATATAACATGGGAGTTTGTTTCTATTCCATGTTTGACAAACAGGGTTTATTCTCTGAAATGTAAATATCAAAATCCATAACGCTACATAAAACAGACTGAAGTCTTAGTGATGCATTTTGTGCTTTGTAAGTTTTTATATGATAGTGTTGTGTAGAAGTTACAAATCCAATTTGCCTCTTTAACACCATGTTTGTTTGTTTTTTAGGAGTATTATATAACCAGTTTTTATCCCAGGTTGATTTTGAAGTTTTGCGGGATAGAGCTCAGGTAAAGAAATGCATATTTGCATATGTTGATTATGTAGAGTTTGTCTAAAGTGTTCTGACCTGACCTGTGTGAAACTTTTGTCCTACAGGGTTTAGGTGTATTGGTATGGCAAAACCCAGCTAACAGGGTCATGGTGGTGACACCGCATGGACACAGCGAGGTTAAGAGATTCTGGAAAAGACAAAAGAGTCACACATGAAAACAAAACAAGACCACAGTATTTCCTTGTCACGTGAGGAATGACATAAATCAACTGTACGCTGTCAAGTGACAGACCTGTGATATACAAAAGGCAGAGGCAACCTTTTCATGTATGAAAACTATCTATTTAATCTGTTTAGAAAACATTTAAACATCTTAGATATTTTCTAATCTGCCTATGGTATGTACATAATCATTACAATATTGACTTATTCTGCTTTTGTAACTTTCTGCTCTTGAAGATTTCACATTTGTGCTTGAGGTCAAAATAAATACTGTTTACACTGAGCGCTTTTCTCTGTTGTTTGATAACATGGAAATGTAGTCCATAAAATTTCCACTTTAGTCACAAATTAATAGGCAGATATGAAGAGAGACCCTATGAAAATTCACAGGATGAGAAGAATAAGTTAATTAAGTCTTAATGAAATACTGTTATGAGAACAGCTTTAAGTCAGTTTTTACCTCAATTAAATTAATACAAAATAAAGCCAGTTTGTATGACAACTTTCAATATTTTTTCATAATTGTCATGACAACTTAAGACTTATTGCAGTGGGGAAAAATACTAATATAATAATTTTATATTTAATTTGTATA
This sequence comes from Paramisgurnus dabryanus, assembly GCF_030506205.2. Taxonomy (NCBI): domain Eukaryota; kingdom Metazoa; phylum Chordata; class Actinopteri; order Cypriniformes; family Cobitidae; genus Paramisgurnus; species Paramisgurnus dabryanus. Next base: position 24,935,362 of record NC_133355.1, on the reverse strand, counting down.
AAAATGCATTGAAACTAGTGCTGCGTATCAGCAAGACTCTTGCGATACAACAAGCGTACCACGATACAGGTGTTGCTTTGCGATGCTGTATGTAGAGGGGTATATCATTGAGACCACCATATAGACCCTTTTACTGTTTGTACACAATGATGACGTGGCAACATATGCGCGCGCATATTGGCAACTGAAGTATGGCAGGAATCAGCAGTGAAGCATCACAGACAGAGAAAAATATTTTAAAAAGTCAACTTTTTCAACACAGCTACAACATACGTGTACTAAAGTGGAGTGGATAGAAGACGTTAGCATATATAAAGTGGCCAAATATATTAGTGCAACCAAACACAACAAACAGACGTTTTGATGCTGTTAAACTGTTATGAAACATTCTGAGTTGCTAACACGTTAGAACCACTGGGGAATAACCACTTCCGTTGCCAAAATGCACGCGCAGGCTATTTGATCACGTGAGCTGTAAAAGGGTCTATGCAAACCTTAGCAAATTTGTTGCACACCCCTGAGTTAGTAGCCTACTTTCTGTCACATTTTAAGTTCAGGTATAAGAAGAATAGGCTATTATATAGTGGTCATTATGTAAACTCCCAACAAAGCAACCGCCGTGGATCTTGTATGATTTTAATTAAAAAATATTGATATTGCACTTTTGAGAAGCGATACAGTTTGCCAAACAAAATATCACGATACTCGCAAGTATCAATATTTTTTACAGCCCTAATTCTAACAAATACTAGAGTGGTGTAAAAATGCTATTTATACATATTTTTTTAACGTTTTTTAAAGCCGTTGAAAATTACCAGTGGCCACTGCATTGTGTTGCTTGGCAACCATGTTGTTGATTTTTTTTTCAGAAGAACTACATTGCTTTGCGGAAGAATAATAGTTTTGCTTTATATTTTTTTTGTTTATACAGTATATTTATAAAATTTTGTCAGATATATGAAATAGCTATTTTATAAAGATGTAACTATGGTGAGGCTGTGGTTTCGTCAATGTGTTGTGACCATAGACTGTGAAAATAGGTTGTGACTGCCTAACGCCCTTTAGATGTGTTAATTTAACTACGGAGATTTTTGCTTTAATGCATAGAGTAAATTTGTCATAAATTAGTAAAATCAATTTGTAAAAAAATAATTCGTAATTGCTGGAGATTTATATTTTGGGAATAATGTAATTTTATTGAAATAATTATTTAATAGTAATAAAAATGTTTTTTTTTAGACGAAACAAAAATAAACATGACATTGCGAGTTGAAAGCTTTTACTGTTTGAAAGAAATCTCATTTTAATTTATTATTAACTTATTTTACAGTAGTAACAATTAACAACGAGCAGATATAGATTGAACTTTGGTTTCCATGGCAATTTTGAGGCTGCTCGTGGTTTTTTGACCGCTGAATGATGCATTGAACTGCACGGGGCGGAGAGGCTTTGATTTCTGCTGATGGTAAACACAACCGTTAGCCGGAAAGCTAACGGTTCAGCCCGCTTCATTCTGCGCTGCAAACATCGCGCTCACTCCGTTAACTCGCCATTCACCGATTATGTGGCGCTTTGCCGTCAAATTCTCGGGCAAATATCTGTTTACAGGCATGGAAAACATTTAAGCGCTTACATTTGTGACAAGTAAGAGCACAACGGGTCATTCTCAAGGCCACGGATGGAACCGGGGCGGCAGCGTGAGAATCCCCCCGGGTCCGGGGAGCCCGAAACAGGCGAGTGGAGCGAGGAGACCTCCGGGGTGGAGGCTGGAGAGAGGGACGTTACCCTTAAAAACAGAAGCGGGGATGGCGGAAACGAGGAGTTAAAGAGTAAACCGGAAAACAGCGACATGGCAGTGAAAGAAAAGGAAGAGTATGATGATGATGGGCAGTATGAGGAAGAGTTGGACCCCAGGATTCAGGTATTACAATCTAGACTGAGATTAAACATGGTGATTTGACAGGTGCACAATTTAAACAATCTGTATAAATAGGTTATCATAGTTAAAATTACACAAATCACAGGTCACTCATTTGTCGTTGATTTTGCTTCTGATCCTGGTTTTATACAGATTCTCTATACCATGATCATGATGCTGTATTATTTAATACTTTCTGTATGGTGATGTACATTATATGTCTTTCCTGTTTTGTACTTGTCAGGAGGAGCTGGACCACTTGAATGAGGCCAGTGATGAGATCAACAGACTGGAACTACAGCTGGATGTGAGTAATATGTGTGACACAATGACTATGACTCAAAACTTAGTAAGCTGTCTAGACAGCATCTTTGGGTGTCATAGACATATACCTCAAAAAGTGCCTTTCTATGGTTTGAGGCGGAAACAAAAAGAGATGTTTCTAAGTTTTACATAAATGTTGGCATTTGTTGATTACCAGAGATTATGTAATATAAACTATATATACACATAATAGGGATGCACCGATGTATCAGCCTATAAAAGCAATTTTTTCCCGCTATCGCCTGATCGTTTAAAAACAGCCGATGATCAGGGCAGATAAAAATGGTATCGGTATTGGTAGATGTCATAGGGTAGAGCAGGACAACTTTTCAGAAAAACTTAATTTTTAAAGACAATGTTTTAGACAGAGATGCATTTTTACTGTAGTCAATAACTCACAAGTGTGGTCTATCAATACCAGGTGGAATTTTGAACAAATGTAAAACGACTTATGTATGATTTCACTTTGAACATAAGTAGTGCATTGTTACTTTTGACCCTGTCAGCTGGGACGAAAGTAACACACAGTTGGGTCAAAGTAACGCAACAGAACAAGATTTTTGTGTTATACTTGTTTTTAGTAAATATACATGACTATGACCTTGATTATATTTAACTTAACTGCAAACATATTTTGTTGTTTATTTTTGCAAAAAATAATGAAATAACATTTTCATTTTAAATTTCAGTTTTATCAAATGTTTCAACATAATGCAACAGTATTGAAGTGTTACTTTCATCCCAACAGGAACTCCTCACATATATCCCAATTTACTTTTATTTTGAAAAACTCTGAGAAGGCAAACTTTAGGATGTGTTAGAATACTAAATAACCTGTATATTGATTTTCCATGATTTACTTATCATGGTCGAAAACAGCTTTCTGGACCTACACACGCTAAACGATGACGAAATAATGTAATTTGTCACCTCTGTCAAGGGTTGTGTGCTAAAGATGCCGTCATAGTTTGGAATGCAAACGAAGAGTTTGGTTCCACAACGCAATAAATCCATTTTGACTTATTTGGGTAGAAACGTGTTTTCTATACAAAGAAAGTGACAAGAATTGATGCTGTCGTGTGAAAACAAGCAACAGCCGGCAGTTTTCCTTTGCCCGAGTGCCTCTCACATAAATTATTTGATTTTGATGGCTTACGTTTCTTCCCCTTCACAGAAAACCACTACTGCCATTAAAACTATTATTTTGTTTTGGTTTGTTTGTGAATCATGAAGTACAAGATGAGGAAAACTAGGATTCTGTGTGTATTCAAAGTGCCGCCATTATTGTTTATAATGAATGGAATGGTGCGCTGTGATTTGTTGAGCGGATTTGTTGCATTCTGCAGAGAAGAAGGACTGGAAAAAAAAGGTTTGGAAAAAGGGAGAAAAGATAACAGAATAACACAGCGAATTATTGGATTTTGCGTAAAATGAAGAATTTACTTTTTAATATTGATCTGATACAATACTGATTTTGGCGGTAACAATAAAAAAAAAACATGGCGTATATAGCGTTTTGTAACCAAACTCTTCAAATGTAGTCAGGGCTCAGAGAAAATCGCTTTGTTACTTTCTTCCCACGTTACTTTCGCCCTGGTTCTCCCTTACTAAGTTATCAAATATTGGTATCACCACAGAATTTTGTATCGGTGCATCCCTCATACATAGTTAAATTTGTTACAATTAATAATGGGATGCTTTTTAAACAGTTAATGTAACATTGATTGAAAAGTAAAATTGTTGTACGCTGAGAAAGTTAATATTTAGGTAGACTGGGAAACTAACACACTGGGGAAATAACATAGGAGTCAAAGTAATCTGTCTTCTTTGGCTAAATAATACAGAAAACAATAAATATTTTGAGATTATTTAGCGATAGATATGTAGTATAACCATGAAGACATACAGATCAGCATAGTAAAATCAGAAACGGTGGCACGTTGAAAACATTGAATCTTATTGGTTCTTGTGCATCTTATGACTAGTTGTTATGCATGTTTTATCAGAATGGTAATAGGTGTGTTCGACTTCATGCGGCTCTGCGCAGACTGATCGGCGGCTGACTTGAAGCAGTGCATCACGGTTAGTAATTTTGTCCGACTTCAGCTGGCGCTGCAGGCACGTGACTGTGTCATATGGTTTTTAAGAACCACGAGAGCGTTTCGAGAGTAGCCGGCCAGCTCAGCCGGTGCAGCTTCTCCAGAGCGGCTGCACGGAGTTGTGATGACGTAACAGCTTTACGTGATTGGTCGCCTCACAATGACAACGATTACGTGCGTTTCAAGTTTAATCCAACCTTTAGTTCCACTAATAAACATTATAAATTCATGTTTAAAACAGGAAAAACTACTTTAATATGCTAAAATATGTTATATTGTGTTGTGTAATAAAATAAAAATGAAAATAACAAACTCTATTGGTATTTTAATAATATAGGCTTGTTTCCCGTTATTTTCGGGTATACAGTGTAAGCAGCAATTAAAATATTCGATATAAAATGTTTTTGATTGCAACTTTTTATTAAAAGGTTTGTTTTATCAAATTCAGCAACTAATTCACTTCATTTGCGATTAAAAACAAGGAAACACGGTGCACACGTCACTACGGCAAGCAGCAGGTGTCCGGCTTGACGGCTCCGTCTTCAGTTCCTCCCTCGACTGCAAGCGGCAAACCTCGCCGATCGGTCTGCGCAGCGCCGGATGATCTTGAACACACATATTGTTTTGCTCTTTAAAGGCGGAGTGCACAATGTTTGAAAGCCAATGTTGATATTTGAAATCACCTAAACATTCACACCCCTACCCCAATAGAATCAGGACCTTATTTTGATAGACCCGCCCCACACATACACAACTCTGGCAAGGATGTTGGTTAGTAGACACGCCCCTTACTGCTGATTGGCTACAAGTGTGTTTTGATAGTCGGCCCGACTCTCTTTTCCAAAGAGTTTTCAAACATTGTGCACTCCGCCTTTAATTAAAATTATTTTTGTTCCTTAAGCAGACATAGTTATTGGCCAATAATCCCAAACTGACCAATTAATTAGACTAGCCACTAATGTGATAGTAGTATAGTAGTAGTAGTTCTAGTAAAAATAGTAGTAGTAGCTTGTGACGCGTTGCAATGTTATGCTGGTGAATCATCTCAGCGTGGATAGTGATAAGCTCCCTGATTTCTGATTCAGTCCAGTTTGCACACATTTCTCGTCGTGAATGTTAATCTTCATTTAATTCCACCCATGTCAAAGAGCTAAACCATAACTTCTTGTGTAACGGCACGCCCCTTACACACAGGAAGCTTACGGAAATTTTCTTGGATCAGAGTGCTGTGTGAATGGGGTTAAAGTCACTTTAGTCATGCAAATATCACTGTAGCAGTGTTGTTTACTTTTTCATACCCATAACTTGTCATGTTGACTATTATTTCTCCACTTTCTCTCACTATCTCTGTCTAACACTCATTCAGGAGGCGAGATCCAGCTATAGGAGGATTCTTACAGACTCTGCACGAAAACTCAACGCTCAAGGCTCTCAGCTGGGAGCTTGCATTGAGAAAGCCAGGCCTTACTACGAAGCTCGTAGGCTTGCTAAAGAGGTGTGTTTGCTGAAGAACATAGTTATACATATTTATACATATATATGTGACCCTGGACCACAAAACCAGTCATAAGGGTTAATTTTATGAAATTGAGATTTATACATCATTTGAAAGCTAAATAAATGACATTTGATGTGTAGATTGTTGGGATAGGACAATAGGGTGCAAAAAATCAGAATATTCAGAAAATCACATTTAAAGTCATCCAGATAAAGGCTTTAGCAACACATATTACTCATGATAAATTAACGTTTGATATTGCGGTAGGAAATATCTTCATGAAACATGATCTTTACTTAATGGTCTTTATCCGAATGATTATTTATCAATAATTTTTGCATACACTGTATTGTTGGCTTAGCTATTGCTACAAATATACCTGTCCAAGTGGTTTTGTGGTCCAGGGTCACATTTTTATATGACATCTCCCCAAACATATTTGTTTCTCATTCTTGAGAAATATCGTCCCACCGGCCTGAAAATTACCCAGAAAGCCTCTCTGACCACGGTAGTCATTATGGTTAAAGAGTGAGTGTGTTAATGTGATTAACCCCTGGTAACACAAGATGTGATTTGCACATCACTTTTCATTAGCACTTTTTGCAGCCAATCTCAAATATTTAATTGAACGGATGAAAATCGTTTAGCTGAGGCCATAGAAAGTAATTGAAAGCAATTGAACCGGCATTGAATTGAAAATTTAACTCTGTTATTATTTCGTCTCATAAAAAAATGTAAATATGTTTGCATGTGAATTAACAGACTTTGCAAGGCGCTGACCCAAGTGTCCTTCCGGATTTAGCTTGAGCAGCCACTTAAAATTTGAGTGCCTAACAAGTTACAGTCTCAGTAATGATACTATTTTTCCAAATTCAAATGTATGCATTTGACGCTTTTATTCAAAGTGATGTACAGTGCATTCGTGGTGTATATATTTTTTTAATCAGTATTTTAAGGATTGAACTCATGACCTTTTGCACTGCTAACACAATGCGTTACCAATTGAGCAACCAGAACAGTATATTGTTATTATTGTTGCACCAATATTTTGGCCTATAATCTGTATCACAGATAAAAGCATTTTTCCTACTATTAGACATTGGCTGATTGTTTAAAAACAGCTGATGATCAGAGCAGATTATATCCTGGCAATCAAATGGGGCGGAAAACGCATCAGAACTGAAGCTGTGTGATTACTTTGAAATGGGTCACAATAGCTACGTTTACATGCAACCAAATAATCCATTTGTAATCGGATTGATGGCTCAATCTGATTGAAAAGCCTAGTCCGATCTATAATCGATCATAAGGAGAAAAAAAATGCATGTTAATGCATGAATCGTTGTATTTTCATAATTGGATGCTAAAATACCTTGTGCATATGCACAGAAGAATTGTCATTAAAGCCTAACTAAACCCCTGGACAGAGCCTGACTCCACCCACTGCAATATTTGAAAAATGCAAGAAAAGTGGGCAGATCCCAACGGAGATAGAGGGGACGAACTAAGTGTGTGGTGAGATCGTAACAAGGGCGTGGTGAGTTTGAACCTGCTTACGTCACGAGTTATTTCTTGGACCCAACATCTAATAGGAAAATTCAACTGCAGTAGCCACCGTTCAACCTGAAGAGGGCAGCAATCAGACGTTTTTACACCATATATTGTAGTATTGAAACACTTTATATCCAAATGTCAAAAAACTTACTAAAATCAATGAACAGCACTTATAAAGCATCATTCTTACAGATCATTAACTAAAAAAAGTTGGTTTAGGGTTTAGTTACTCTTTAAGTTCACATCTTATATTTACCTCTTATTTACTTATCACATGAATCTCATCACAGAAACATGCAAGGCAATGGCAACACCAATGGTGGGGTCACATTCTGCAATCGTTTATGTCTTTCATAACATTACATAAAGCAATAAAATAGCTTAATGCGTTTAGAAAAATGTGTTGTCTATATCTGAAAACTTCTTAAGAACAACTTTCTCTAACTTTGACTTTGTACATTTATACATAGATATAGCGTGAACTAAACGAGATGCTGTGCGTGGCCAAGTCCTCTGCTTTTTTAGAGTTCAGATTTTGGCTACCGTTTAAACTGTTTCCGCGAGTTGGTTTTTTTTCTGCGGGTTTGTTTTAGTTCATTAGTTATTGGCATTTGGCCTGTGAATAGTCATTGGGATATTTTTTTGGGCTAGTTTTAAATGTATATTGGGATGGTTTTGATCATAGACTGAAAATGGAAGACGCTTGTTTGCTCTCTTCCATTGGTGAAAAGTAAAGCCACCAGTGTCCCGATACGGCGCTGACATTTTGGGTCTTGAGCCTTCGCAATATCGATTTCAGGACCAGTCCTGCGCAGTAGTGAGCAGGAAGGAAAGCCGCGAAATTAAGGCCCCGCCCTCGATCTCGCAAAATGTGATGTGCATATCACAGCTGTCAATAATGACGTCACACTAGGGCTGGGCAAAAAAATTAATTTTTCGATTAATAGGTTTTTTACGTGGTCGATTCAAAATCGATTCTCAAAGAGCAGAATCGATTTTTTTTTCATATGTATTTCCGCAAACATTGAACGTAAGATTAACGTTAATCTAATTACTAGTCTTCTTCACTAGATGTCACCCTCTTTTTTGCCTGGCGAGATGTTACCAAGGAGCAAGAGGCGAGCTTGTAATTCATTCATTCAGTGCTTAAAATGGCTTTTCAGGTGCTTCATCGATGTTGATGCCACCTTCACATAAAAAGTGTATGGTATGGAAGAGGTATGGAAGCATTTTAGATTTCGCAAGCAAGACAACGACAATAGTTACCCACTTGGCTGTTCACTGTTCTGTTTTATTAATATAATATTTGTATTAAATCTATATTCATTGAGTTGAATCTAGAATCAAGTATAAAAACCGACCCATTTCACGGGAGTCGAAAATTTAATCGAGAATCGAAATCGAATCGATTTGATAGCTGGCGAATCAAAATTGAATCGATCTGGAACATCTGAATCGATACCCAGCCCTAATTCACACCACCGTTTTTATAGCATTAAATAACTAACTAAAAACAAACTTATTTTAAAAACAAACACTTGAATTTACACCAGTGTAATAGAAACTACAGTAAAGGACAGAAACCAGAAAATAGATATTTGAAGTGTAATTAAATTGTTTAGTTGGTCTCAAGTCCCACTGAGTAACGTGGGGGGAGATCGAGACATTTTGGCTTCACTATTCAGGGCTTGTGCGGCACGCTTGATTTTGATACGCGAATCTGGCAACCCTGGCTGCGCCCTTGCGCAGACTCTGATTATGTAGAATGTACATGTTAACGATCAATTTAATCAGAGTTTCCTCTGCTTCTTTTGAGTCTGACATTGTTAGCGATGCTCCTAAATAGTCGTGGAGAAAACACTGGCAGACCCTAATCGATTGTATTGCTTGTTTTCCATATTTATGTAAAATGCTTTGTTTGGCACAGAAATTACAAATTTAACCTTCATGTATCTGTAAGTGGGTTACTGAGATGTTTACAGCATACTGTAACATTTAAAAATGATGTTGCTCCTAAAACAGCAGTTGTCTGTCTTTAAGTGATGAGAAATCTTGTGTGTTTACGAAACACCATTTTCACAGACATCCCAAACAGTAATTTTGCCCATTGGAATAGATCGGAATGAATGAGCATCCTTTACTAAACGAACTCAGAAATCATCCTGGGTTGGGGTTGCCATATTTCCAGCAAGTTATCCCAGTGAAATACGGCCAAGTTCCTGACGTTATTGATTTTGCTGGGTGTTCTGGTCTGTGCGCAGCAATTTTCACTGACAGCAAGTCTGGCTTTTTGAGCTAAATGGTTTTCAGATCCAACCCTGCTTGCTCTATGACTGGCTGTCAGCTTTATCGTCCTCGTCCTTAGTATTTCAATTGAATGTTTTTGGACGGTGACGTGCTCTTATTCTTTTATGTTATTTTATTACATATATGCAGTACAAATAATAATGATGCATTACGATTCAACTTTGGTTTTAATGCATGAATATGATGTAAACATAAACGCTTACGTCATTTCTCTATGTAAGGTCAGTGTTGGCTTCTCCTGATTGGTTGAGTGTTCACAGAATTGAGTGATTGATTCTCATATATAAAAAATGATGGATGATCTTACCTACAGGCTCAACAGAAGACCCAGGAGGCAGCGTTGAGGTACGAGCGAGCTGTCTCCATGCACACAGCTGCCAGAGAAATGGTTTATGTAGCTGAGCAAGGTTTATTGGCTGACAGGAACACATTGGATCCTACCTGGCAGGAAATGCTAAACCACGCTACAGCCAAGGTATGTGACTCAGCATCGCTCTCGGCTAAATGAGATAATTACAGTTACGGGCAGCGACAAAATTCACCTTAAAAATGCAAGACTATCGAATTCAGAACACGTCCTAGTTCACGTTCAATATCAATCCTTTGTTAGGCTAGATTATAGATTTTATGTGTTAAATCCTAATTCGTCTTTAAGTCTTTGCAGCAGGTTAATGTGGATTCTAATGCCAGCGTTGCTTTGATTGTTACAATTAGGGGCAATCAATAACACTGATGAATGCACACCTACACCTAGAGATCAAGGTTACACGTCTTCATTTAGATTTTATTCAAGGCTGTTGTTGAGAAACAGAAATATATATGTGTGTATGTGTATGTGTATATGTATATATGTATATGTATATGTGTATATATGTATATGTGTATGTGTATATATATATATATATATATATATATATATATATATATATATATATATATGTGTGTGTGTGTATGTGTGTGTATGTGTGTGTATGTGTGTATATATATATATATATATATATATGTATATGTGTGTATATATATATATATATGTATATGTATATATATATGTATATGTATATATATATATATATATATATAAATATATGTATATGTATATATATATATACATATATATGTATATATATATATATATATATATATTTATGTATATGTATATGTATATGTATATATATAATGCACGCATATATATACACACACACACAAAATCAGGAGAATATCATGTCAAGAGTAATAAACTGATACTTGTAAATGAGCTATAAGTTAAAAGAATAAGTGTTATTAAATATTTATTATTAATGTCAGTTTTTGAGAGGAGATATGACTAAGCAAATAAATAGTCCAAGTACATTTTAACTTAATTGCGCAAAATTGTCACAACATGAAAGACTTCCGTGTGCTGAGTGGCACAATAGTGCTTAAGCACTTCCTGGGAGAAGAATGATGCACTTATATCATCCTGTATTTTCTGCACTTCCAGGGCGCAGGATAATGTGCTTAAGGCATCTTCTCACGGATCTTGTGTATGCTAGGCACGTAGTGTATTGCATTCATCCAGCAGTTTACTAAGACTTTTTAATCAGATTTTTAAAATACGGTTATTGTGTGTGTGTGACGCGTTTAATTTACCACTACTCCATTGCATTAACTCCGCGAGCACCACACCATTCAGTTTTTGTGACCTTAAATATCTTCATATGCTTTTGATTTTCGCATAAACAGGGCTCCAGACTGCCACCAAATGGGGGCATTTTGCCACCAAAATTTGAGATTGTGCCACTGAATTTTACATCCAGTCGCACATGTGCGACCAGTAAATTTGACCTTTTTTTGTGATGTGACAATAAATTAGAAACAGCCATTGTACTTTCTGCATCTATCATTCAAGTATTTATTAGTAATACAGTGGAAATTAGTAGAAATGTGAATATTTGGTTAGCATGTTGATTTACGGTGTGTGCCCCTAAATTTTCTGGTTGCGCCCCTAAAATTTCCAGTTGGGGGCCACTGTGCTCCTAGTGAAAAAGGTTAGTCTGGAGCCCTGATAAAGCTGTTGAATATGTAAGGAAGACTTTGATTATAGTGTATGAAGTCCGATACCTGATCGAGCAAAAGAAAGGTTTTGGATTGGCCTGATATCGATGGCAACTATTGGATCCTCTAGTAAAAACTACATCTCCCATCGTTGCACTCTCCTTCATAACATCATTAACCCTTTAACTGTCCAGGTTTCATATTCATAGCTGTGAATGTTCAGAAATTTATACTTCTCAGCAAATATATAAGATAGCTGCCCACTGCTCCGGGTGTTTGTGTGTTCACGACTTGCAGTGCATGTGTTCACTATTCACTGGATGGGTTAAATGCAGAGGTCACATTCCAAGTATGGGTTACCATACATTGGCAAATACTCACTTCACTTCACTTCACTTCATACATTCAAATAGTACATTGTGACTGCAGAAATGGATGATCTGAAAACATAAGCTTAGCTTTCCTACTTTTACCATAAAGAGACAAATCAACCGTTTGTTAGAGCATGTTTTGAAAAATTATTAAAAACATACTTGCGTTTTTATGGCACCAAGTAACATAATTTTGTAAAGTTAAGGCTCTTACAGTGTAATAAGTCAAAAAAATATGCTTTCCTTGCAAATTTTCACCAAGAACAGTTCACATGGCAGGAATTATTTCTTTCTCTCTGACATCCATCTGTTGATTTGACACTATGACATCTAGTGAATTTCTATGGCATAAAATACCTTAAACAAATGGTAAAGAGAGCTCAATCAGCTTATATTATATTGACTAAAAATGTGCTTAACCATTTGGTCGAGATGTAGTTAAAGGGACACTTCACCCATTTGCATTAATCTTTGTATAGTTGGAACCCCAGTCATGTTTTTCAATGGTCGTGCATAATTTCCTCATTTGTCGCTGAGACAGGAGAAATACAGATTTCAGTGTTGCACTTCCTTCTTTCAATGATGTAAAAATCATCATTTTGCATCATTGAAAGAAGGAAGTGCAATATTCTGTTGAGGGAGTGAAACTACAAACACCCCTTTTCTCGGTCAAATAGGCACCAAATTCTAAATGTATGTTACATTTCGACTACAAATATGACGCACTTTCAATAAAGATTAATGTTTCTATGGGTGAAATGCTCCTTTAACTCTTTCCCCGCCAGCATTTAAAAAAAAGTTGCCAGCCAGCGCGAGCATTTTTCAAGATTTTCACAAAGGTTTAATGCCTTCCAGAAGATGTTTGTCTTTAAATATATAAACATTCAATATATCAAATGAAAGAACAGACCCTCTGCTTTCAAACAAACAAACCGTTTCATCCTACCTTCTTTAGTTTTCTTTTTATCACCTCTCAAATATGGGAAGGTTTCTTCAAATACACTGAATTTTGAGCAAAAAGCTGAGAGAATTTGATTTGTGTGAAGGACTTTTAATAGAGATTAGATTCAGAGCGATCCTCAAAACATACACGGACACACAGCTGTTTGCCCTAGGGCCATACTTCTGGGTTTTTTAAGTTGCGGAACCTGGTGGATAATAGCGGTATTACGGATTGCCGGAAATACTCGTCATTGGCAAGGAAGCGTTTTCTCTTAATTTACGAGTAGGGCGGTCAAGATTATGAAATTTGGCTGACAGTGAATTGCCTAATAAATTGTGACGATTAATTGTCTGTTTTATTGCTTTGACATTTAATTCTCATACATTTTGTTTGTTCATAAAATTATTTTCACACATGGTTGTTATTTATTTAAATTAAATATTTTGCAAGGTTTAACTAGCAGTGAATATTAATACACAAAACGCATATTTAAAATGAATTATTTAATAATAATAGTTCATACTGCTTATCAAAGTTTTGCAGCATTTCTATAAATTCAGTTTTTCACTGAATTAAATGGCTTTGCAATGTATCGCATTACAGGAACCATAGGGAAAATAAGACAATCGCTACTTCTGTTTCATGGAGACTTGAAATTTAGCCTTTGTTATAGTTTTTGTGTAATAGCGACCTCTAGTGGTGAAAATCCTACATACTGTGCCTTTAAATAAATTAAGAAATGAAAGTAAAAAAAAACAAGATTACAAGCAAAATAGAATTTTTTTAACAAATAACAATAGTAAGGAGATAATCAAAACTATATAATAAAAATCCAAACAAATAATCAAATGTTAAAAATACATGAAATACATTTAAGGAAGAAGTAGGGTTGAGTGATAATATAGGGGATATTGCCTAGCTTGTCAGTGAATTACGGCGCTGTGTAGTAAATGCTGCTCCATCTGAAAGCAGGTGATGATGATTTACTTCTAATCACAGAACCGGCTTTACTGATGAGATAAGCATGACAATCGCATCCAATATATCACCCAGCCCTAGGAAGGAATCAAACAAATTTGATGTTTTTGATGTGATACTAAGTGTTTGTATGAAAGATAGGTCAATATATACGAGCATACTTGGTTTAATTGTATTTTTAAAATATTTTTAGGTGAATGAAGCAGAGGAGGAGCGATTAAGGAGTGAGAGGGAGCACCAGCGCGTCACTCAGCTCTGTCAGGAGGCAGAGGCGCGTGTGCAGACCCTGCAGAAAGCCCTCAAGAGGGTCATTATCAAGTCCAAGCCTTACTTTGAACTCAAGGCGCAGTTTAACCACATCTTAGAGGTATGCATCACCTCTGTTATGTTATTTACATTTTTGGCGAGTAAATATGTGGTAATTTTGCATAATCTAGCAAATAAAGATATATATTATTGTTTAAAACGCCTCTAAAAGCAGTCTGTAAAGGAGTCTCTACCACTTACACAGCATTTACCAGTATGTACCTTGAGCATTGAGGCTAAAAAGAAAGATGAGATCAGTCTTTATTTAAGTGTGACTATTTAAGTGTGAGTTAAACACTCATGCTTGCTCAAGGGCACCTCAGTCGTTTCTGTCTGGTTTTGGGAATCAAACCTGCGACCTTCAGGTTACAACTATCTAACCAGAAGGTCATGACTGCCCCCTTCCACGCCTTTAAATCATTTTAGTATGACTGTATAGTGAAATGTGCTTGTCATCACACATTAACAGGAGCACAAGTCCAAAGTCGTCCAGCTGGAGGAGCGGGTGGCGAAGGTGAAGACCCGATATTCCGTCGCCCTCCGCAACCTTGAACAAATCAGCGAGCAGATCCATGCACAAAGGGGGCGTCTCCGTGCCGCCAGAGAGCGCAACCGAGCCCGTGGTGGGCGGAGTTCACCGGTTGGGGCGGAGTCAGAGGGTGTTATCCAGGCGGGGGCGTATGGGGGTGTGATAGCAAATCCTCTAATGGATAATGACTGGGCAGATCAAGAGAAAACCAGGCAGTGGGTGGAGAAACACAGGGAGGCAGGGTGGGGCCAGAGAGAACAGGCAAAGAGGACAGGGTCAGACTCCATGTCGGTCATCAGCCTGCAGACCATCGCCTCTGACCTGGAGAAGTTTGATTCGGTGGAGCACCTGGGCGATCTGAGTGACGTCGGGAGTATAATAGGAGAGGAGAAGGATTCGGAGAGCGAGAGAGGATTTAGGGCTGACGATAGACGAATAGTTAGAGAGGTGGGAAACATCTCAAGGCAGGACAGAGGTGACGTGGATAAAGATGACTCAGGGACGGAAAGGCAGCAAAGGGATAAGGAGAGGGAGAGCTTTGTGAAACAGCACCACAGAAGTGTTAGTTTGTGAGAAAACAAGGAGAAATTCGAGTTGTTTGCTAATCCACCCTGGTCCTGAAGAGCTTAACCTTGCCTGCAGGCTTTCAGGCGAGCTTCTCGGCAGACTACAAATTAAGAAAAAGACCTTGAACAACAAACAGTTAGTTTAAGGGGAAGTGTGTAGTTTATGTGCCACCAAATGAAATTGTGAATATAATTATGCTTTACAAAATGCGCCTCGCCCTAAACTCACCCCATTGGTTAAGCCATCGTTGCGCAAATGTATGTACACTTTTATGAAAAATTACACACTTCCACCTTAAAGGGATAGTTCACACAAAAATCTAAATTTTGAATTTCTGTATGCATTTTTTTCTAATAAACACAAAAGAAGATATTTTGATAAATGATGGTAAACACACAGCTGATTGTAACCAGTGCTGGGGAAAGTTACTTTTAAAAGTAATGCATTACAATCAGTGTTGGGGGTAACGCATTACAACTAACGTGCATTACGTAATAATATTACTTTTCTGAAGTAACGAGTAAAGTAACGCACAGTGTTTCCCATACATTGACTTACTCGTAGCACACCGCCACGGAATCAACACTGGCCGCCACAAATAGATTTTTCATGATCCCCATTTACATTTATATTTTAGTGTTTAAAAACGTCTTAATTCATTGTTGGAAGCACCAAGCGCGCCCCCTCCCTTTCTCTAATGTTGCATGCAGCGCGCGCCTCTCTCTCTCACATAACCGTGAAAAGGTGATGGTTTTTTCAATGTCCGTTCCTCCGTATACTTTCTTTTTCGCGTAAACGTCAACAGTCACAGAGTTTACTGACAGAGAAGACGGCGATGATTTGACGAAAGGTTAGCATTAGTGTTTCCCACACACACCCGTTCTCACCCTCTCTATGATGCGGTATGCCTGCGCACGTGTTTTGTAGTAACTTTGTGTAACAGTTACTTTGTATTCTCTCATATTTCTCAATTTGCACCCAATTGTCTGCGCTATACGTGACAACAAAACTCACATTTAAAAAAAAGGGCTCATAACAAGACATTGATGAGAAGAACAACAGCAGTAGACTTCAATGTAAATGTATGGTGATTTATAGACCAGCTGTAAACATACACGTACGTTTCGTAATTTCTTGTTATTTTGCGCGTTTCTTTCAAATATAAAAGCGCTTAAGCATTTACTTGCGTTCTAGGCGAAAAAACAAGTCAGTGGCAAGTCAGTTCCTGAAAACCACGACACAAACTTTAAAAAGTCAAATTCACTTCTCAGAGGCACAGAACTGTTCCTGAAACTGACGTTCTCCCCAAACTGAAATTAAACACAGTGTTTCGAGTTTTTCTCGAATGTGTCATGTTGTTGATATCAGGAAGCAAGGTAACATGCACATGACGACGAGAGAGGTGACCTGCTTCGCAATCGAGTCACGCTTCCCACTTCTGAATGTTTTACGTAAGCAATAAGGTACGAGAAGGCTGTGCTGTATCGTGAAAAGTAACGGCTGCGGGAGTGATACAGCACTTGCCTCGAGTACCTTATTGCTTTTATAAAACGGTTACCACACAATATTGCAATTTCTGAATGCAGAACTTTTCAGTCATAAAAACACCTGCAAGGCCTGAAAGAGATCAAGCCTCAGCCAAGAAAAAGTAATGCAAAGTAACTAAAAAGTAACGTAAGCATTACTTTCCATGAAAAGTAACTAAGTAACGCAATTAGTTACTTTTTGGGGAGTAACTTAATATTGTAATGCATTACTTTTAAAAGTAACTCTCGCCAACACTGATTACAATATTAAGTTACTCCCCCAAAAAGTAACTAATTTGTGTTACTTAATTACTTTTCATGGAAAGTAATATTTATGTTACTTTAAGTTACTTTTGCGTTACTTTTTCTTACTTGGCTAAGGCTTGATCTCTTTCAGGCCTTGCAGGTGTTTTTTGTGACTAAGAAGTTTTGCATTCAGAAATTGCTTATTTTCGTCGCAAAAAATGTCAAGCTCTGGCTTGCCACCTCCGTTTCTGATTCAAACTGTTCAATCGCTCAGACGAGCACAAATTGAGTGCGTAGTTCTATGTAACTATGTTCAGTTTAATTCGGTACATAATTTTTTTTATCAAAATATTTAAACTGAAAAGTAACTAGCATTACTTTTTTTAAAAAGATACTCAAATATTAATGTGTACATTTATAAAGTAATGCGTTACTCTATTCGTTACTTTAGAAAAGTAATATTATTACGTAATGCACGTTACTTGTAATGCGTTACCCCCAACACTGATTGTAACAACTGATTTCAAAGAAATTCAATGGGTATCATCATCAACTGTGTGTTTACCATCATTTATTAAAATATCTTCTTTTGTGATCATCATATAAAAAACCCATACAGGTTTGTAACAACATTTTTTGATGAACCATCCCTTTAACCCCATAGTCGCTAACAGGCTACCGTACGGTTTACATGAGATGTGGGATTGTCCAGGGGCAGAAATGATTCCGAATCAATTTTCAGATGTAAGCAATAGAGTAATCAAGAGAAAAAAGAAAGTAATAACACATTTACACTGATTGACATGACATTATTGTAATGCGGCACTATAGCAGACGTGGTCAGAATGTTCTCTGCAAATTAATGAATAACAATGAGATGGGGGGTGGGGGTTCAGTCGGTCAGCAGTGATTTGTTGTTCTAGCTCTCTCATCATGACTATTCGCTACCAGATCGGTCTAGCGGGTAAAAACAGCTAACAGAAAATGAAGGAAACTAAAGACATTGAAGTAAAACTGGTTTAATTGTAAAACCCGCTCATGTGTGCGAATTCACGCGAGTTATTTCCCCATCAGAATTTGATCTATAGGACTAATGCCTTTGTTTTCCATCTCCAGATTTCTTCAGCTAGTAGATATCTGGAGTAATGTTTTGTTGAGCTGTAGATCATGGCATTGTGCAATGTGCAGTGCAAAATATGGCATCTTCAAGATCATTTAGCTCCTTAAACGCAAATGGGTGTTTTCACACTTGGTTAATATCAGGGGTCTGAGAGATGTTTGAGAGTTATCTTTAAAATTAAACAGATCATTTTGAAGGGATAGTTCACCCAAAAATGAAAATCCTGTTCTTTTTTTAATCACTCTTAAGTTGTTACAAACTGTATACATTTATGTTTAAAATTTAAAGGGATAGTTCACCCTAAAATGAAAAATCTGTCATCATTTTCTCATTCTCATGTTGTTCTAAATCTGTATGAATTTATTTTTTCTGATGAACACAAAAGAAGATATTTTAATAACTGATAATAAGCACACAGCTGATTGTAACCATTGACTTCCATAGTAGGAATACAAATATGATGGAATTCAATGGGTACCGTCAGCTGTGTGCTTACCATCATTTATCAAAATATCTTCTTTTGTGTTTATTAGAAAAGTTTGAGGATGAGAAAATGATGCAAGAATTTTCATTTTTGGATGAACGGAGCACCACAAAATACTATGGAACTCAATGGTGCTCAGAAACGGTTTGGTTACAAACATTGCTCAAAATATCTTCCTTTGTGTTCAGCAAAACAAAAAAATTTATACAGGTTTGTAACAACATGAGAGTGAGAAAATTATGACAGAATTAAAAATTTTGGGTAAACTATCCCTTTAAGATGTTGTCTGACTTCAATAAAAAAAAAATTAATAGTTAACGCATTATAAAAACAAATGTTACCATACAAAGGTAATGATGACACACACTGACACTGAGGAGATGAATTTCTGCTGCTGCTGATTATTTTATTGAGTTTTATTTTATTTTTAAACAGTACAAAAGCTGTAAAATGAACAAACCCATGCATCGTCTGTCGGAAACGAGACTGCACTTAAATGTTGTTGAATGAAGAAATTTCTTGCAGTTGTATAGTTATTGTGTTGTTTCTAATAAAAAATTATAGTACGAGAGAAAAAATAGAAAGAATTTATATTGTAATGGAGTGGGTTACAAAAAACAATTGCGTGAATTGTAAATGAGCTGTGACTTGAGAATGAGAGCCCACTTTCTAAGTCGAGCGTGAAAACACCCTTAGATGGTTTTTCAATGGAGAGTACTGTATACACTGTAAAAAAATTACTTTTAAGCTATTCAACTTGAATTGAACTTTTTTGACTAGTGAGAAGTTGTTATAAATTATAAAAATTAAGTTGAATTATTTTTAGAATTTACAGCAAGTCCTCACTAGTCAAGAAAGTTCAAATTAATTGTAACATTTAATTGATTCAACTTTAAAATTTAAGTGCAACAAGGAATTGTTTACAGTGTACGAATCGTCCAGGTACGAGTTAATAAGGGTTTTGTCTCATCACGGAGAAATGTTTACAAGTGTGTCAATCCTGCTGGATTTTTAAAAGAACAGTTGAATGATTCTGATGTGCGCTTGATAATGTAAGTTTGTGTTGCAGACACGCACTATAAATTCATGTAAAATGCTAGCTGTTTGAACAAACCATGCTGTTGGCTGTACAGTATTGTTTCTGAGTTTACATCCTGCTCTCCTTTGCCAGTTTTTCTTTTTTATGTAGATGTTGTAGCTTTGTTCCTCACAAACCCTGTAAATTCTGTATGAATCCACCATACCAAATGGAAGATGCTTTATAGAGTTAATACAGTATGCTGCTGCTCATTCATTAGGTCACGTGAACTCTATGTATATACATGCTGATGTATGATGAATACAAATAACCCATATGTGATGGATAAGTTATTCTGTAAATGTTAATTTATTGCACAGTTAGAAATATTAAAACTTGAATTTACCCTCCATGCTTGTTTATTTTTTGTTATTATTTGTTAACAATGTGTGTGATGTTTTAGATTGATCTCGCAAGAATATTGTGTACAAATATAAAAAACATGCATCACCATCCCTAAAGCCAATGTCACTGTGATGAAGGCAGATTTTACTAAGGCCCTGTTAACACCTGGTATTAAAAGTGGAATGTGTAACTTTTTAAAGGATCTCTTGACAGAAATGCAATATGGTTTATACTTAACTATATTAACAGTGGTGTATAAAGACCATACGTAATAAACTGTATTGTTTTTATTACCTTATAATGAGACATTTTATCTACATACACCGGCGGTTTGCTTACACAGAAGTTACCGCCATGTTTCTACAGTAGCCCTAAACTGACAAACTCTCTTTGTCACTACGTTGTCTCATGCTGCGTTCAGACCAGCCGCGGTAGAGGTGTCAAGCGCGAGTGATTTCAATGTTAAGTCAATGTAAAGACGGGCTGATGCGCACCTGGATGTCTCGCTGCGCGAATGAGGCGTTCAGCATGGTGCTGTACACGCGATTCTGCCTCATTCGCGCGTCTAGTTCGAACTGAGCATTGTCCCGTGAACTTTCGCGCCACGTTAACCAATCAGGAGCTTGCTCGAGTAGTGACGTGATTACAGAAAGTGAGCAGAGTCGCAGAAGCCCCTTCCATGACGCCAATTTCCGTGTGAATGTCTCGATAACTAGAATTTCATGTGCGTCTTTTGCGCATGAATGAAGCGAGTAAACTCAAAATGTTCAAGCGGCAAAAAATACGCACATTTTGATGCCTCAAACACGGCTGGTGTGAACCCAGGGTCAGACAACGACATGTTTGTCATGTAGCAGCTACCGTAGCTTTTCTATGTGTTTTGAAATTGAGGTTGGTGGCAATTCACAATCTCACCACTAGATGCCGCTATAAAAACCCATACTGTAGCCTATCTTTAAGATGCGCTTTGGTCGAAGTTATTTTACGATACAGTTTTGTCATGAATCTCATTGATACATACTGTTTTAGTGTAGTTTTACAAAACCTTTAAGTCTCATTGTAGAAAATGTGCATACTTAAGATATTTTAACCCCTAACCTTAGGTACTAAAGTGTGAGCAATAGCAGCCTAATAGAGCTGCTTAACTTAGCAAACACTGCTCATTAGCAGCTTCATTGGAAGTGTGGCTTTGTAATTGTCTGTAATCATCAAAGATGCCAAATTCCCTAGTTTTTCAACATTATTTTAAGATATCGAGCTTCTATTTGATTGGGGTTAAGAGAGCGGTGAGCCACCATGCCTACTTTGATCAGATGTTGTGTCAGGGAACAGGACATCAGTAATGAAAGAGAATGATGGGGGGATTATCATCCATCTTTGGTATTTAATTATTCAGCCATCATATAAATTTTAGGAAGAGAACTCGCACAGGGAAGAAACTGCACACTGAGGAGATGGATGTGAGTGAGGAGGGATTGTTATGTAAAAGAGTGATAATTGTTATGGCTAAAGAGAGGATGAGGGTAATTTGAGGAGGCAGTAGGTGAAATTTTTCTGCAGCTGCAGAGACTGCAGGTGACTTTAGAGGTGGAAGTTTGCGAAAGAGAGATCAGAGGCGATGACTGGTGAATTTAAATTGAACGATGAGGTGCAAATGTTTGCAGTCGGAGCCCTTACTGCGCAGTTTCATCTTTGAGATTTTTATTATGCTGAAATGTCTCATTCACAGGACTTGGTGACTCACTGATTCCACTGCTGGCGTACCTAAGGGGAAACATATCAGGAAAAAACATTTCTTATTGCCAATTTTGATTACAGATGAGAGCAAGTATTGAACCAAGTCTTGCTTCTTCACGAAATTCATTGAAGACTGATTTGTAAATAAGTCGGATATCAATGTCTATCAACTCAAGTTTAGTAAGGTAATGAAAACTTAAAGTGCTTAGGGCGGGGTAGCATAGTCGTTTATGGAGTTCGATCTAATAATTAGTAGACGTTAATAACATTGACATGATTTTTGTAGATATGAATTGTGTATTTATTAGGTATATTTGAAGATGGATGCAAAACCGTCTAGGTGCGTCTGACATGTTTTCTCGTAAATGAGCACAGACTCTTATGTTTAGGTTCAGACATTTTACGTTAATTGCAAAGATAAGATTATTAATTGAAATGCCTTTTTTCACAAACGAAATGTAGCTTTTTTGTAATTTAACAAATTTGACTCTATTGATGCAAAACCCTCTAAGTGCATGCAAGCTTTTTCAGCAAGAACCTTCACTTCTTTGGTCATGAAAGTAAACCACTAAAGATGAAACTAGAAAACATTGCCAATTGATCAAAGAATGTTAAAATTAAGAAACTGAACCACACATTAGGGGGCGCTGTGATGCATATCTCTCCCACATTAGGGTTGCATTCAGATCCAAGTAATCACAAGGAACCCAAGTTTGGTTCCACGTTTGATTTTCAACCAATTTATTTGAGGACTTTGCTGAAAATTGAAGTATTTGTGAATGACCTGAGGCGGGGAATAAGCAGATTTGAAGCGAAAGTATTTGATGAATGCATAATATGTGCCGAGAGCATTATGTCTTTTTTTTTTGACGGAGATGATGTGTAGCGTTGAGCTCCTCCTTTATATCTGTGACCATTTCTGTTCAATTTTCACCATGTTAAATCACCTTATAGTTTGTGACACCTTGCACACTTTACAAACGAAAGCAAAGCCATTTATGGTTCCCCTGGAACCTTTTAGTTCTTCATGGAACCATTTCAGAACCAAACAGAAAGGTTCTATGCATGTTAAAAGTTCTTTATCAAACAAACACCTTACAACACTAGATCTTTGTTTACCACAGTAAATAACATCTTACGTCCTCCTGATACCCTTCCTTTCCACTTATTCTCTAGTGACTTGTGTAACAAATGTATGACCTTTTTATAACTAAAATTGACAATATCCATAAACAATTGACTCCTCAAAATGGCATGGCGTGCTTTACCATGACTCACCTCATTTTATAGTTTTGAACTTCCGACTGTTGATGATAATATTATGTCAATTAGATCCACTCTCTACGAACTTGGTTAAAACCTACTTATCCACTTTATCTGGTATAGTAACTGATATTATACAATTTTCTCTAATTTTGAGGGTTGTTTCTTTAACTTTTAAAGTTGCTGTTATAACTCCAATACTCAAGAAACCAGGTGCCGACCCTAATAATTTTTCCAACTTTCACCCAATCTCTTATCTACTTTTTCTTTCAAAAATCTCGGAAAAGGTTTTTGCATCTCGGGTACATGCTCACCTCTTAAAAATAGCTTGTTTGAAAAATTCCAGTCTGGTTTTCGGCCATTACATAGTACAGAGACTGCTATGGTAAAAGTTGTTAATGATCTACTGATGGCAGCTGATTCTGGACTCTTAACCATACTTATTTTACTTGATTTAAGTGCAGACTTTAATACAAAACTTCCATCAAGTTCTCTTAGATAGATTAGTCTCTATAGGTATCACTGGTGTTCCTCTTACCTGGTTCAGATCCTATCTTTCTGGTTGCACTCAATTTGTTCACATTAAAAATTTCAGGTTATACTGCTCATCTGTGACCACTGGTGTCCCTCAAGGCTCTGTTCTGGGGCCTCTTTTATTTATCATTTACTTACTACCTCTTGGTTACATCTTCAGGAAATATGGCATTTATTTTCATTGCAATGCGGACGACATTCATCTCTACTTATCATCCAAGCCAAATTCTACTCTTCTCCCTCTCAGATTGTTTAGGAGAGATTAAATCCTGGTTTTCACACAATTTTCTAAAGTTGAATTCTGATAGAAAAAAAATTATTGTTGGCACTAAATCCAATTTGCCAAAACCCAATAGCTTTTCAATTTCCATTGATAATTCTATAATCACTCCATCCTCTCAGGTTAAGAGTCTGGGTGTCGTCCTCGATAGTACTTTGTCTTTTGAAACACATGTAAACAATAATACTCTGTCTGCATATTTCCACCTATGAAACATCACAGTACATGCTCTAGTCACTTCATGCATTGATTACTGTAATTCTCTTCTATTTGGGTTACCTCACAAACTCCTCCATAAACTTTAATTGGTCCAGAACTCAGCCGCCTGTATAATTACTAGAACCTCTTCCATTGAGCATATTTATCCTGTCCTCTATCATCTACATTGGCTTCCTGTTAAATATTGGGTAGAGTACAAGATTCTGCTTCTCACTTCCAAAGCTCTTCACAATCTTGCACCCTTATATCTCTACGAACTGCTTCACATCTACACCCCGAAGCGTCCACTTGGATCTTGGAACTTTTGTCTCCCTTGTTGTTCCCTCTGTTTGTTTAGTCACTTCACCTTTGGAATTCTCTTTCACAATCTCTACAAGAAAGTGATTGTCTGGTTGCTTTTAAATCACGTCTTAAAACTTAGCTATTTAAATTAGCTTTCTCTGATCAGTTTTGAATATTGTATGTCATATATATATGTGTTTTGTAAGGCCCCCTTATAATAATTCTTTTACTTTTAGGAACTTTCATTTTTGACAGTGTGTAGGTGCTACAAAAGGTTCCTGAGAGTGATGTCAGATGAACCATTTTGGTTCCCCAAAGAACCTTTCAGTCAAAGGTGGGCAGAAACATTTCTTTCTTACCTTTTTACATTCTAAAGAACCTTTTGTGAAGCAGAAATAGCCAGGACATCTGGTCATGGCTGCCACTTTTTGACATGCCATTTCTCTTGCTGTTACACATCATGAAATAGAGTTTGTCCTGGGATAAGGATCCGAGCTGATGAAACCCATCCCAGATGACTTACTTGTGATTTCACTGATCTTACCCATCTCCGAACAACCTTGAAATAGATTGACCAGTTTGTTCTGAGCTAAAAAAAAGAAACCGTGAGATTAAGACAGTGAACTGACAAAAATAGATGGGTAGAATTGATCCAGAAATAGGAGACGGCAGATACTGTAAGTCATCTTTCTTTTCTGTGTAGCAGTTGGCCTTGTTAGGAAAGATTTATTTGAAGTGTGGGTTTATAAAAAGTGACCCAGACAGAATTCGAAAATTGGAGGAATAAGACATCAATACTTCAATGGTCACATTATTGATGTATCTACAGTTACAGTATAGTTAATATCTTTAACCTATACAGTACAGAAAGAAAAAATAAATGCTAATAGGTCTTCTAGTGCGTCTCTACTGCATCCTTTATGTCCACTATGGTAAAACTATGCTTATGGACGTAAATAATTTGCCACCATGGCACGGCGTTATAAATGTAAATGAGATCTCTTTCAAAGTTGCTGCACATAAACATTTGCAGCTGGGAATAATGAAACTCTACCTACCTTACTGTACTCTTCTGTTTGTGCTCAGCAAGAACAGTCTATTGTTCAGATCTATGTATGAGTAATTACTGCAGCCCACTTCACACCGTCCAATCTCCCCGTAGTCTAATAGAAGAGTGCAGAATTTATGCTCGGAAGAGTTTATGAGTAATCTTCGGAGACAATGAGATCTGACAGTGGCAATGGATCGGCTTTACCTACAGTACGACTGTGTGGTGCAGCACCGGTAGTTGCGAGCATGCAAATTGCATTGCATTTCTCTCCAACCAATCAAAAAGTTTTAAAGGTCATTATTGACTTTGAGGGAAAGAGACTGCTGAGGTGTTGACATCCTAATGGACTAGGTCTATAATTAAATGTTTGCTTGCACCCTCACTCGCATGATAAATGCTGCCCTCATCGAATAGTGAGATATCATTTTCCACCGGCGTGACTCATCCTCGCTGCTTCCACTGCCAAGAACAGAGGCACAGGATTTAGAAATGTGTTCTGACAGAGGTGTGCATCTATTCCCAACCCGGAAACAAGATACTGGGATGGCATTTCCTGAAGGAAAGGGCTTGTGGGGCAGTCTATAAGTTTTAGGATTGTTTAGGTTCTTTGTAAATGAGATTCGGGATGTGTGCTGGAGTTGCTGTCATGTTTATTGAAAGGCGTGCACTTAATCGATACGTGATGTGGCATTTATGCTATGAAGGTAAAGACCACAAAGAATCACAATTTAGCATGCAAAGAAAGACGTGCAGGAAAACAAGATCAATTGCAATTTACCATGCAACTGAACGTCACTGTGAGGATTCTTTACATTTTGGGAGTCACTATGTGCTCCAACCAGAAACACAGGCTCATTGCAGACAAAAATCCCACATTATTTTAAAGGTCCTACAGAAAAAAATAGAGGTACAAGTTGACACAAAGTGTATTTTTAGTACTCAAGTTGTGTATTTAAATGCCACCCAGATGGGTCACTGTCCATGGTGCTGAAACAGATGACAGATGGGTGATTCTCACGAAATCCAGATTTAGAAGATGTCCAGCATCAGATTTCTTAAATAGCCCTTGAAGCCAATTTTTTTGCACATATAAGATTAAGGTCTGAACTTACTATAACCATTATTTTTAGAGGATTTAAAAAATATTTCCTATAGACTTTATTTTAAAAATAAATTTCTAGGTACTACAACAAACAAAATTGCAACTTTAATCTGGAGATAAAAAATAAGAACTGCTTACCTGGCAGCCATCTTGAGTGTTACAGTCAATTATGTCCCTTCCAAATATTTTTTTTGAAAATTTTAGTTTACAAACATTGAACGGGTCTATTGGCAACTTTATTAAGGGCACCGCCCCAGTGACAGCTTGGGACAAACTTTACAGAGTTCTCCAAAAGCTAAAATAGGTGTGCCAAATTAGGATGACATCCAAAATGTGGAGTGTAAAAGGTCTGGTAGAAGGACACAGTTGAAACAGTTTTAGGTTTTGATTCTGTGTAAATAAGTTGGTGGATCAGTACTGGAGTTGCTGTCTTTTTTCTGTGTAGGGCGTGCATGAAATCGATACATTATGTGCCATTTATGCCGCCTTTGCAGAGAAACAAGAAGGTTTACTGATGCTGAACATTCTAGCAATGTAAATCGGTACGAAAGTTACTGTTTATTCTTATCTCTGTCTATAAAATGATGGGTTGTATGTTTGGGCATATGGGCAAACCCAACTGTTGGGTTAAATCAGTGTTTCTCAAACTATTTCTGCCATTCCACCTTTTAGAGGTAAGGAAGGGTTCCCAACGCCACATGTCCCAAATTGCCCAAACAATGGTAATCAACTAGGCTTTAAGTTTTGAAACTGTTGAAATTAGTTTAATCACATCATATTTCTAAACATAACAACATTAAACACTTTCAATAGAGAAAATAAACGGATGTAAATGTATTATGACTTTGCATGAAATAAGACTTTGTTCAAAAGTAAATAATAATGCAACTGTGTTTGCATTTTGTCTCTGACAAAAGTCATCATACTTTCTTTTTGGCTGATAAGGTCCACTGTCTGTCTTGGTTTTATCTGCTGGTGCCGAATCTCCGGTTTTCTTTTCATTTTGTGTCACAAATTTATTCATTGTTAACTTTTATACCCGCCTGTACCGCCTCTCCACATTAAAGTTTTTGTTCCACTTCAATTAACATTCCAACGTTAATTCATTCTTGTAGGCAACGGTTCAGCGTGACATTTTCTTCACAGTCTGATGTTGTTTTACAGTTTTTCTGCTACATTTCTCGAATCATCCTCGACATTTACAAAACAATAAGTGCATTTCTCAAAACAATTTGTACGAATAGCAAAACACCGTGGATAACCTGCAAAAGCCACTCTCTTACTTAAAATCCTTAGTTCATCTCTCAAAAAGAAATATATGTGTCACTGAACATGTCAGTGGCATCAGAATGACAAGTCCTTGTGTCATTGTGTATTTTATTTTATTTTAAGCTCCATTAGCTGCACACAAGCAACTACTCTTCCTGGAGTCAATACAATCCTAGTATGGATAAGACAGTCAAATTGTTTAGTCATGTTGTCAATGTAACAGTTTATTCTGGAGGGATGTTCTGATGTAAACTATGACTAAAGTTGATGACAATTATTGTAAATTGTAGGTTATCTTAGTTTAAGTTATGTGGGAGTTTAATTGCAAGAGACTGGACAAAATTTACATTTACGCTTTTACTGTTTGTACTGTAATTCGTTGACAGACCATGTCATTGCCATACAGAAAGGAAAAGACAGCATTGCATAGCACAAAGAAAGAAAAGTAGAAAAGTAGAAATGTGAACATAGGACAATATCTTTAGGGAAAACTGTACATGCAGTGCTTGTAGGTATTACACTGAAGTCCAACATATCTTCAACATCTTTGACTCACCCCACACTTTGAGAAACACAGACCATGGGTTAAAACAACCTTATAGAGTAATTTTAAACCAAAAGTTGGGTTTTTCCATATTTTACCCAACAATATTATCTGTAAAGCTGCTTTGCAATGATGCCAAAAAATACATTTAATTGAAATGTTTAAACTTTAGGCTTTATTAAAACTGAAGTTCAAACAACCAAAACAGAAGGTAATCTTCTACAAAACCAGACATTTAATACTAAGCCTTATGGGTTGAGAACAAACCCTAAGTTGAATGCGTTTCAGTACAGTCTTGAAAGCACTGTGATGATAAAAGCAGTCAGTCCAGGAAATGACAACAGAGTTGTCTCTCCCTCCCAGCCCAAACTGAATTCATATAACACAATGACAGAATGCCTACATACATCAAAGTGACAGTATAGCAGAACAGGAGAACCGAAAAGGACGGGATTTCATTGGCTGGTCCCTGTAAAGCATCCAGTGTGCGCAGGGAGGAGGTCCGCACTATTTATCTGGGATATAAACGCACCATCTGTCTTTCCATCAGCCAATAAGCGCCCAAATCTCACTCTACTCCATCGGCGGTGTCTTCATGTAGTGTGCACACTACAGACTGCAGATTAGAGAGAGAGAGAGAGAGAGAGAGAGAGAGAGAGAGAGAGAGAGAATGAGGAGCACTGCCCTCTGACGTCGCGCGCGCGAGAGTATAGAGAGGGAAAGAGAGAGAGGGAGGTTCCGCGATCTGTCGTCGTTGTCTGTGTGTAGCTACCGTGTTTCTTTTTGCTGATATTACATCACCTTTATCATCCTTTCAAGAGACACTTTATTCTTTTTTGGGATAGGATACTCTTATGAACCCTTTAATTCACATCGACATTTGGTAGCCTATTTTGGTGAGTCTTTTAGGCCACGGGATCATGGCAAGTGCGCTGGCGTCTAGTGTCCGTGAGTACAATTTCCGATTGTCCGACGTTTGTAAACAATAGTGTGTAAACGTTTGCGTCTAATCCGACTTGAGATCGTTTCTTTAGTCGCGTACGCTTCATTGTAGTCGTTGTCAGTCGCTGTAATCGAGCAATACATACATACAGTCAGGCAATCACAACTGTATTTATCCGTTGAGATTGCAACTTGCTTTTATAATTGATTTATAATTCACACCAGACTGTTAGTCGTCTATAGCAAAGCAATCATTCTGCAAGATCGATCTTGCACGTGTCGAAACGCGACGCACGCAATATTAATCGTACAAGAGCAATTTCGCGCCACATGACAGTTGAAGTTTAATACGAAGCTGTGAGGATTAATCAAACATAGCCCGTGAGAACAATTTAAGCACATTTATTTACCTGTGGTGTCGCGAGCAAGCAACCCCCCCCCCACACACACACACAAACGCACGCGCAAAAATACACAAACGTTGGCTATATCAAGCATCCCTCAAGGAGCATCTCATCAGACCGTCCAAAAAAAGAGCCTGAACGACGCGGTAAGTGATATCATCGAACGTGAATGTGGTGTCATTTTGTGCTTACCAGATTTCTCATATATCTGATATTTAGTTCACCAATTAACTGAATTTGGGTTTGTCAGTATGATGTTCCTAATTTTGGAGCAACTCTATCTTCTAATCAGAAAAACCGTCTCGGCTCCTTTAATGCAGAAGTCCCACATTTTAATATTACCAGGCACTACTAGAAAATAGATAGATGGGCAACTTGACCCAAAGTGTGTACTCGAGTTGTGTATTTGAACGCCACCCAGACCGGTTGCTGTCCATGGTGCTGAGATAGTAGATAGCCCACATACAATACTGTAGTATACACTTTAGTATTTACTATAGTACACTGTACTAAAATTCCTAGATAGTCAGTGTTATCTGACCTTGCTTATGTAAATGTTAAAGTATACTATAGTTTTTAGTCAATTTAGTAAGGAATAATTGTGAATTTTCAAAAATAATGCACACCAAAGGTGGTATGCGGCACAACGCAAAGCATTATTTTCAAGTAATTTAAAGGACTGGAGTCAATTTTTAACACGCTTACCACATTCATTGCTTTGGTGGTTATTTTAAGACATCTGATAGGTCAGGTGTGCGTTTATTGAAAAATAAGGCATAACCGTGCCATTTAACATTTCTCAACCAATCAGAATAAAGCATTCAACAGGCTCGTGGTATAAGTAAGGAATAATTGATGACAGGCCATTGAATTATAAGAAAATAATGCACACCCAAGGTGGTAATGCGGCATGATGCGAAGCAGTGTGTGCATTATTTTCAAATAATTCAAAGGATTTGAGTCAATTATTCCTTACTTATACCACGGTTATTTGACAAGTAAGGTGTGCGATTATCGAAAAATAATGCATACCCGTGGAACATTTCTCAACCAATCAGAAAACAGCATTCAACAGACCCGTTGTATAACTATAGTTAATACTACAAAATACTATAGTATACTATATAATTAAAAAAATACCCTAACCTAGAAAATATCCATATTTTACCCAACCAAGGGTTGAAACAACCCAGCAGTTAAAAGTTAATTTTACACCAGTGGTTGGGCTTTTTCTTATTTTCCACTTTTTTACCATTTTAATTTTTAAATCGTCTAGAAGATGTCTGTATATGACCTAACCATGTGCAGGTTCAAATAAACCCAATGATTGGGTTTGCCCATATAGTTTACCCAACTATGTTTGAAACAACCCAGCCTTTTTTAAGTGTAGTATTGTACTGTACTATTACTATAGTTTACTATATTAAATACTTAAGTATACTACAGTATATTTTAATGTTGGAGCTGAGCAGTATTTTTACTCTAGGTGCAGGTGTTGAAGGCCTTTCAAATGCGTTTTACATTTACATTTAGTGTAATGTAAATATTGTGCTATACTTTTTGTCTTATTGCTTGCCTATGACAGCTTTGCTGTTTTTCCTTGCTTTTTGTTA
Source organism: Paramisgurnus dabryanus (assembly GCF_030506205.2). Lineage (NCBI taxonomy): Eukaryota > Metazoa > Chordata > Actinopteri > Cypriniformes > Cobitidae > Paramisgurnus > Paramisgurnus dabryanus. The sequence continues at coordinate 24,903,895 of NC_133355.1, read as the reverse complement.
ATAAACGCGTCTGCTAAATGCTTAAATGTACATGCAAAAAGTTCTCCTATTCATTGGTTTCAGTATAAAATCTTTGGAAATCATGGGACCATAATAAAAGGCATAATTTGGCCTCCACTAAACACTCTGCTGTCGGTATAGGTAATAGATTGAAATATGACCCATCAGTACAAGGTTTTGTCTCCTACCCACATTTATTGCTTTTGCTGTGTTTGCCTCACAAAACCTTTAACAAGTTGCTGGCCATGCAGTAAATTCGTCCCTTGTGAGGTGCAGCCGGTGTGAAACTTACAAGTCTCTTCACTTCTGTGAAAATGTTTCAAGCCACACTTGTGTATCATTTAACTATGCTGTGTCAGTGAGCAGCAACTCTCAGCCACTGTGTTCTATCTTGTTGATGCGGTTGCGCATGTTTGGCATGTGGATTGTATTTTTGAGATGTACTTCTTGACATTTCAAGTCATTTTATAGTTTTTGTGACTGATGCACCTGTAATTTAGGCAGCGATTATTCCGCCTCTGTAGCGCTGTGTTATTTTCCTCTTGTTGCTTTGAAGACTCGCATATCAGAGTGCTAACTGTCAGATCTCTTTTATAGCTGACACATACTGCAAATTGGCAATCAAACCGTGTGACTCACCTTTGCAGCTGTATTTGAAATTGTGATTTTGTTTGTTCGCTGTTAAATTACCATTTCGTATCTACTACGTACCATCATGTATTCATAATGCGTAAATAAGTACTGCCTATGTGCGTATCTGAAAGAGAGCGAATGCTTTCTTGCGTTCGTGACGATTGTATCTTTTCAGATATTTGCGCCAATGTTCTTGCAGTTTGTGCAGGTGTGGAGTCTGGAAGCGTAAATGGGGTTAATTGGCATTTCCGTAGCGTACTACTTATGTGTTCATCAGCGAAAGAAAGCCCCGTGAGGGCAGAGAGTGAGTTAATGAACTATCTTAATTAGAGGAATGATGAATAATAAAGTTTTTATCATGACCACGTGGATCTGCTGAAGGAACATTATATTCATGCATCTGGATAATAAGACTGTACAGCTATTTATATAGATAGATAGATAGATAGATAGATAGATAGACAGATAGGAAGACAGACAGGGAACAGAATACTTAAATTGCTCATTGTATAATCGATTTAAACAAGCAGATGCAGGCACGCAGCACTGCATGTTAATTACTTGAATTGTTTGAAGTGTCCACAGCGTATTTGACCCATGTACAAACATTTTTGTTTGGATAAAGTAGTTTGTGAATGAGATCATGGCCTACATACAATTGTGTTTACAATTGCAGTCAATGTGAGCAACTCATTTTACTTTCGTAATGCAACATATTTCTGAGTGAGACAGTTTAATGGCATGTATTCGGCATGTATTATACATGTTTATCAAATACCTTAGCCTTAAATCTGCTTAATCCCAGCCTCAGGCCATTCAGAAATACCACTTTGTTGGCAGAATACGCTAAACGCCATTTTCCGGGATGGGTCCATGCATTCACACACATACCGTAAAGATTCTGTAAAGACACATGACGTATTTAAAGTCCTGCACTTGGTAGTTTTTCCACAGCATCTGAAGTTTGCTAATTATCCGTGATTTTTCTCTCTCGAGAAACCAGGCGCTTGCAGTTTAATTTATGAAAAGATCATAAGGAGCGCGTGATGTGCTGTTCTGTTCAAGCTCCCTGATTTCTGCTTCAGTGTAGTTTGACGACATTTCTCGTTGTGAATGTTGATCTGCGTATAAATTCTTGAGACAAATAGCTGAACCATAACATCTTGTTGTAATGAAATGCGCGTCCTCACTATGGCACATCCCTTATGGCATTGTTTCTGCGTCTTGTTCACACAGAATGCTTTGCGTGAATGTTACAGCAATGTTGCTAGGTCCTTTAAGGGATGTGTTTGTGTTCGCACAGAAGCCTCTCTGCCAATTTTACGAACATTTTCTGAGACCAACGTACTGTGTGAATGTGCTATGTCTTGTCCAAAGAAGTAATTTTTTTTAAAGTGGAGGTTTTTGTCCAAAGAACACGCTTAAAGGGGTTTGCAGCGAAAGACAGTCAAATTTGTTAAAGGGCACCTATTTCATTACTAAAAAATGTAAGTAAACTGTTGCCTTTAGGGCTGCAACTAACGATTATTTTAATAATCGATTAATCTGTCGATTATTTGTTCGATTAATCGATGAATCGGATAAAAAACAAAAAACAAGAAAAGCATTCATTTCCAACCCCTTATTCAAAACAGAACTAAAAGAGAAGAAATTGCACAAACATGTTGCTCCTTGAACACACCTGACCTGTTACAATAATAATAAAATAAAATAAAAATGGACTTACACAAACAAATACACATGTATGCTTTACATCTGCCAAATATATAGAGTTTTTTTTTATGATGCATTTCCCATCAAGAAGCCTCTCTTGATGGGATCAAAAAGATATATGAGTACACTCTCAGAAATAAAAGTATAAAAGTTGTCACTGGACAGTACCCTTTCAAAAAGGAACACCTTTGTACCCAAAAAGTGCATTAGTACTTCAAAAGTACATATTGGCAGTTCAAAGATACATATTTGTACCTAAATGGCACATATTAGGACCTTTTATAAAGGGTACTGCCCCAGTGACAGCTTTGTACCTTATATTTGACTTATGTGTTTTCTCTGATCGGATAGCTATCTCATTTGTTAAAACTGTTCCATGTACATTTGGCCACATAAATGTGTCTTGTGAAAACGGAAGATGCGTCTTCTACTCCCGCGCAAAATGCAAATACACCATTCATTACTTCGCCATAAAAAATGTAAGACGATGTTTATGCAACAAAAGGCGGCCCTTACTGTATGATGTACTGTATGTTGGGCCGGGCACGCGCGTCTCCTTGCTCGTCATGAGCTGGAGCGCGCAGTACAGAACAGCAGGAGAGTGACGGCGCAATGATTTAACATACAGGTCCATGACGGGGAAAAGCGTTCATACAACTCTCTCTCAATGTTTTAATTTCTTTGTTTAATATCATTGGAGTTTTTTATTCGTTCTAGAAACTTTTTTTACTTGCTGTCGTCGCTCCATAAAGCATAAGCGTGTCGTCTTTGTTTGTTTACCTCTTTGCCGGCTATAACTTCCAGGTGACGCGCTTACGTTTGGGAGGAGTAAAACACTGACATGTGGTTTTCCTCTACCTTTGCTGTTTTTTATCTTTTCTCCGCCGCCCTGTTCTCCACCCTGTCTTTGAAGCGACGAACTCTGCAAGCAACAGTGCGCGAGAGAGACCGACGCTCCTTCCCAAACCGCCTATTTCCATACTATATAGTAGGCGAAAAGCACTACTTCTCGTACTCTTTGCCTACTATATAGTATGGAAATAGGCGGTTTGGGACGCAATGCGAGTGTGTTCACTCCGCTCCGCGCTTAACTGAAGTTTTTCCTTTTTTTTTATTAAACGTCTCTGCGTCACGCGACACAACGAATCGATTATGAAATTCGTTGCCAACACTTTTATTAATCGATTTTTATCGATTTAATCGATTCGTTGTTGCAGCCCAAGTTGACTTTAGGGATGTGACGAGATCTCGTGCGACCAGATTTCGCAAGATTAAATGTGTCTCACAAGAATAAATGTGTCTCGCAAGATTTCTTGTGGAGGTGAAATGTTGGCCGTTTCTCAAATGACTGCATCCTTCGGAGGTCGTATTTTTAAACTGCATTTACTTCATAAAGACTGTCTTATTAGAGAATATTAACAGTTATAAAGTTTACTAATTATTTAGTTAATCGCAAATTGTTGTAATATGCTCACGACTTGCGAATGTAATGCTCAGTTAATGATCTGAAATAAACCTTGATGACGTATGCAGCCTGCATATGCGGCCTCCGGAGGATGCAGCTTTCTGTTTGACCCTTTTACGATACATGCATTATATTTGTCTATTTGTTCGCTTTTTGTTTGGGTTTCCAATAATGTTCGTTTGGGAACTTGTGTGAAGTCTGAGACGCGTTGTGTTTGTCTGTTGATCAGTGTCAGATGTGAAGTCTCAGCAGATTAAACCCTCACTCAGAGTTTACATGATTTAATGTCTGCATGTTCTTGCTAAAAAATGACGGTGGCTGAATCATTTATAGTGTAAAGAAATGGACATATATTAAATATTAATATGGATTTAAACATTGTTTGGCAAAAAATATGCGTTTCTCTTCGTCTAAAGTGAAAGTGAAAGTGTAGATAGCTTCCGCGAGACGAGTCCACTATCGCCCCCTGCAGGCATTTGTTATAATACATACATAATGCTTTTTATTTAAAAGCCACAAATGTAATGTGTTTGTTATTGTTGTTTAATGTAACTTGGTTTAATACTTTATTTGAACCAATTATTTTTGCATCTTTGTTATTAAGTCATTTTAAAGGCTACTGCTCACTTGGGTCTATTTTTATTACCCAAAAATAATAAATTACTTCATTATCAGTAAGCAAAATAATTGTTAGGGACAGTCCTAGATTAGTTAAAACTTTTAAAAATAACATGATTTCTGTTTCTTTTTCATTTATTTAATCATAGAGGATTTTTTTAAAGTGTAAAAATCTCGTCTCGTTCTCGTGAACCCAATCTTGTGTTTCGTCTCGTCTCGTGAATTGAGTGTCTCGTCACACCACTAGTTGCCTTCAATCCGTGTGTTTGTTGTAGTCCAAGAAAAGAGATTTACGTAGGAACCGATAGCTCACGTCATCGTTTACTTTGGGGTTTGTACCTTTTGCATATTGTTAACATGTACTAATACACACATACACACCAAAGGAAATGTAAAAACATGAATTGGACTATTGGTGCTCTCTTAAAAAAACAATTATATAACAAAACTCACATATGGCATGACTTATACAGTAATCTCAATTTCATTGCCATTACAGTGAACTAACTGAACCTAAAAATATGAGCCTGATTAAAAAAAAGCTAATTTACAAGAAAACATGTCAGATGCTCTTAAGAGGGTTTTGTTTCTGAACTCTTCATGTCTCTTAAAATTGTTGGGTTATTTTAAACCGTGGTTGGGTAAATATTGGACAGACCCAGCCTTTGGGTTTTAAATAAACCTTTGGTGTTGATGTTGTTACCCAACCACGGTTTAAAACAACCCAAATATTTGAAGAGTGTAGGGAAGGCTTGGATTTCAATAAATTAGAATTATACAAAGTGTTACAGTATATTTGCTTTTGCCCCGCCTATGCCACCATAATGATGTCAGCCAAAACTAAATGTCATTTCAGAGGTGCAGCATGTTTTTACCAAAACAATAATTTTTCTCATTATGCACAGATAATATATTCATAATTAAACTTTCAAACAGGCGTAAAGCAGTTTTCATTTAACCATCTTTTTTCCCACTCTCTTCTCCTGAACTGACAGTGTTCCTGACATAAACTTCAGCGTAGTTATCACTTTTAGTGAGTCAGTGCTCTTCACTTACACGCACATTTACACGTTGAGCGAGTGGCCAGTTCCTGCGGTAGACGCACGCTGTGCTGACTGACAGGACGGATCACTAAGGGAGGACGTTACGAGAAGACATCCACCCTGCATGACTGCTGACTCAAGCCGGGCGAAGAAAGGCTGTAATAACTCCACAGATGAAGAGCTTCTTGGACTAACACGGCCATTACAGCGGCCAGGAAAGCCCCGCTGATGGACAGACTAATTGACTCGTTCCTCAACTATTCGGGTTGAGGTTAGTAACCGTTGCGGCAGGTGTACAAGTTGCTGGAGGCTGACAGATTGAACTGCATTACGGTTTGGCCGGCAGGTAAATGCACTTCTCTGAGAGGCATGCGAGGTCGGGGCAGTGAGACCCAAGAGGATGAAGTACAGGCGGTGCCGTGATGAGTACTACACCTTTATTTTTTCTCTGTCGCCCACTCGCTGACATAGACTCTGACAAGAATCTTGATGTTTTTCCTCTCACCTATTTCACTGTTACCTCAGACAGATTCACTGATAAATCCAGGTTTGCATCTGTTCGTATTGTGTTGTGCCACACTGATAATATTCGCAGAGCGTCTGATGCAACCTGCACATTAAAATGGCAAACTAGGGAAAAATCATCAGTTCCAATCTGATTGGTCATCAGACTTCTTATGACTTTTGTTCGGGAATCATTCAGCTCATTTTGCCAAAGTTTAAAGGATTAATGGCACAGAGTAGAGATCATGCTTTCAATCAAAATGTATACCTTTTAATGCATTGTACTGTATGTCGCTTTGGATAAAAGCATTTGCCAAATGCATGAAATGCTAAGTATGAGAGTAAACAAAGTCTTAAAGGCTTTTACTGTGACAAGCACCCGACTTGTCTCCCCAATGCTGTTTTATGTACGTACAGAGGGGGTATCTCTACAGGACAATGTAGCTCATTCAGCCCATGCTGCTTTTGTTTTCCCGTTGATCTTTCACACCCGGCGTGACGTTTGGAGTCTCGACACAGGTGATAAGACGCTAAACAGTTCACACTATCGCGCAAGTGTTGAACCCACCTGCCTCAGGAAGGAGAAGCAACTTAACGCATCAATGATGCTTTGAAATCCAGAGGGTCAGCTTCCTAAGCCCCTGTCTTAGCCTTTCCCAATGGTAATTCGTTCACACGGATGCTATTTCGATACTAATACGATTCATATCTGCACTCTAATCCTATCCCCATCTACCACTTTCTCTATTTCTTGGTTCTTTATCTCCCTCTGCCATTTCTTATTTCCTTCCTCATCCCTAGACATCATGTCTGCAATTTGTAGATAGTGACCGCAAAGTCTTTAAGAAGAGTTCAAATCTATTTTCATACGACATATTGATTTTGTTTTGCCTTTTTCGGATGACGGACATTGTGCGAGTGTACATAAAAGCAGTCCTCTATGCATCTTCGATCAGACTTGTCTATCAAACGCTGGCTTGTGGAGTTTTGCTGCTTTAGGGAGGGAAAGAGTTATTTTCTAAATTCGGAAAAGCTTTAAAACTTGAAAAATCGAAAATAGTTAAAACTCTATAATGGTAAATTGAAAAATCAATGATGAAAAACAGCTTTAGTGAGAGAATTGATTTGGACCTATAAACTGTACACAGGGCTTGGACACAGTTAAAGCGATAGTTCACCCAGAAAATGAACATTTTGTCATCATTTATTTCGCTTTCAAATTCGTTTTCCATTTCATAGTACCCTACGGTTTAGGTGAGGGTCAGTTCACATCAATTTGGCTTTGTTAGCTTTTTCATCAAGTTTAGTATCACTTCGAAGTGGGAGGGATTATAGGCGTGCCGTTATATTTGCGCTGCCTACTGCTGTGACATCATACGGCTGAGAGCGTCGTTGTACATTTCCATACATTTATTTATTTCTCAGTCCGCCACAAAATTACAATTGACCACCACAAATAGATGTTTGCACATCGCGCTTATCACTACCTCTGTCTCACATGACAGTTTCTGTACATACACTGGTGGCGTCAGTCAATGAGCCTAATTTAAGTTGCATTTAAGCATATATGCGGACGTGCACTTCACAATTGTGCCGCCACAAACTCCAAGTCTGGAAAAAACTGTTATGGTGTTCCTGATTCTCAACCTGTGAATGTTTTTCATTACTTAATGGGAGTTTGGGAACTTATAGCAGAGCACAGATGACAACAGGTTTGCTTGAGACAGCGCAAGCTAGCATGAAGGTAAAGCAAATCTTTTACATTATAGTGGAGACAGGACTCCACAGTACACTCGCATTTGCGCCTAAAAATAGTTATGTGCGAACTTGTAAAATTATTTAGGACCCCAGTGTGCGAGTGTTCAGTGTTCTCAATACACTGAACAACAGTGCAATGAAGCGAAGCATACCATTGATTTTATATGAAAAGCATGCAAGAGGACGGGGTCGCAATTACAGTTACGCCCCATTCAGACAGACAGCGACCAGCAGTAGCAGAGCGACGCAATCTCATTCATTTCAATGGAAACCTGGCGACTTCTGGCGGCACAAACGGAAGTGACTGTTGGCGACCGTATGGGCGTGTCCAACGATGCGAGAAAGTTAATAAAAGTTCAACTTTATGCAAATGTTGAGCGAATTTCAGGAGCAACTACCAATAAGAATGAAGCAGTGGAGTTCACGTCATCCTTCTCTCGTCAGTTACTGGAGTGGATGGTACTCATTTGTTTATGACAAGCAGATTTAGAAATGCCACATTGAAAGAGATGGGCAACACAGAGCGATAACATCACTGGCTGTCTGAATGCGGCTTGACGGCATCATCTCACCCTAGGGCTGGGCGGTATGACGGTATATTCCGTTACCGCGGAATAAAATGTCAGACGTAACAGATTTTTCTATTCCGTCTATTCCGCGGAATGCAAATTAGTGGGCGTGGCTAACTCTGCCCTCCATCATGTTAGACTGAGTGTGACGGAAAAACATGTAAAATAGTTCACTTATAAAAAATGAATGAGTTATTTGTGTAATTTTTATAATAAGTGCCAGTGAATCCACCGCGGGTCACGCAGCAAGACTCTTGTCTTGCTCGCTCTCGCGCTCTCTCTCTCGCGCGCGCTCTCTCCTCATGCAGCAGCCGGCCGGCCGGTCCCTGTGTGCAGAGGTCTCTCTAGGCAAGCGCAAGGAGCTGCGACGCGAAATAAAGAGATCTTCTCGCACATAATGCTAATAGTTGTTTTCTGAACTTTAAGCAAGCTAAAACAAAACTCGCGTTTATATCAGTGAGGTGCGCTGCTGGAGCGACGTAGTTTGATGCGCCATTTGCTTATACAAACATATTTGATCGGAAAGACAAGAAAGAGATGCAAATGTTAAGGTATAATAGAAAGTAAAGGGCGTCAAGATCTTAAAACAAACTTTATGATCATCACATCATAGCACCTGTCACATTTATAGCTTCGTCTCTCATATGGGCTATACTGTAGGTATTTATCCTGTCTGTAGGTTTTTGCATATATTTATACCTGTTCATTTTACATATTGCATATGTTTAATGTAATGTATGCATAAATACAAAATACAATGAAGCCATACTATAGCTTCAATAGTCTATAAAATTAATAACTCAATTAAAAACAAGATTCTGTCTAATCAAGACTTAGCTGTTGTTATCTTCTGGGCATTTTCACTGCAACATTATTAACTTTAAATTGCTCATATTTTAAAACTGTGGTGAGCATTTAGTTAAAAGCTATAGTGAGTGGTGTATTTCTGTACATTTTTATTATCAAAAAACAATATAAACTGAAAAACATGTATACCGTCAAATATTCCGTTCCGTGAAATAAAATGACTCATTCCGTGGAATAGATTTTTGGTCATTCCGCCCACCCCTATCTCACCCTACAGTCACATTAGCTACAAAAGTGAGCGACACCGAGCGACACTCACTCGCTTGATGGGCGTTCCTTGGCTAGTATCTAAAAGCGGTATCAAAAGTCACTTTAGAGGTATTGTTAAGTTACAAGAACGATGTTTTTGGATTAAAAGTATTTTTTTCTCGATAAAAGTAACAAAATATATGAGATAAAATGTCAAACTTATCAGATATATACAGAAATATCCATTTTCCGCCATCTTGAATAATTTTCTTAGACTTGGCCACAGGCCTACATCACGCTGCCACTTCACTCCGATTGGCAGCCGCTTTGTCGCATTGCTCAGCATTTGCATAAAATAGCCTGCTTGTCTATTTTGGCCCCACCTTGCTTGCGTAGCAGCGAGCTCGTCGCTTGTCGCTGGCAAACGGCCACTCCCCTTGAAAATAAATGGTAGCCTGCGCGCGCATTTCGGCAACAGAAGTGGTGTTATTCACCATTGGTTCTAACGTGTTAGCAACTCAGAAAGTTTATTAAAACGGTTTCCCAGCATCAAAATGTCTGGTTGTTGCGTTTGGTTGCACTAATATAATATACTAATATACGTATATATGTATCTGGCAACTTTATTTTTGGCTATCTGCTAACGTCTTCTATCCACTCCTCTACAGTACACGGATCTGGTAGCTGTGTTGAAAAAGTTGATAAAGTTAACTTTTTAAAATAACTTTCTCTGTCTGTGATGCTTCAGTGCTGATTCTTGCTAAACTTCCGTTGCCTAAATGCACGCCCATGTGCTGCCTCGTCATCATTGTGTAGAAACAGTAAAAGGGTCTATACAGCATGAGATGCTGAGCGCGAGTCACATGACTGGCGCGAGCAGCTGTGTCATCTGTTTATAATATGTATATTCGCGTTTTGGTCCGCAATGCGAGCCTCCCCCGGTCGCACCCGCATCTCAAGATGCGATGACTGACAGTGGTGAGTTAAGAAACCATGGACTCTATGGCTGTTTTAACTTTATTTGTTGTATTTCCGGCTTACAACACCACCTTTTCCGACAGTTGTTGTCTGATATGTCAGCTCAATGATCACTTGCTTATCCACAATGACATTAGATGTCTTACTAAAGGAAACGCATTGAAACGATTTTGTGAGCTAGAGATAAAGATCCTGGCGTTTCTCTGAAATTCAGAGCAGACAAAGGCTCAAATATTATGCGAGTCATCGTTCTCACACAAGAATGCAATTAAAAGAAGCAACAGTTAATCGCCCATTGCTCACAGCCCAGCACCTGCACCACTGTATGCGTATCGCGCTGACAAACATACACCTGATTTTACTGTGAAATCTAAAAGTATAATTTCTCTTATTAGAAGCTAGCCTAATGTTTGCCATATCTATTATTATATTCTAATTTTGTCATTGGTGTTACATTGTGTCATTGGTGTTAAACAAAGTTTTGGTGTTATGAATGTATTTTCTTGTACTTTCTAGTAATATTTTGTTGTTGATATGGGATGTAAGACATTGTTGGTATTTCAGTCTTTGCATCAAAGCCTTTTTGGTTGAATATTTTTGTTTTTGTTGGTTTTAAAGAAAAAAGTCAAACTGAGAATCAAATAATTTCCTACAATGCTGGGTAAAGATGAAGAATTTAATTAAACAAATATTAATAATCAATTCTTTTTCTTGCTGTTATCATTCCTCTACTCAACTTTAACTAAATACACAAGCTGTAATGAGAAAAATGTTTAGTATAAACATTAATGTTGTTTAAATCACAGGTAACACCAATGACAAATAAACGACTCATGGATTCTTTATTAAAATAAAATGTATTAAAAAGTAAAAAATAGATTAAGCTCCCCGTTTTGCGGATTCATAGATTTGACAAGTTAATTAATGCTATTTTAGAAGTTTTGGGTATGTTGAAAGAAGTTCGTTTAAGCAGATTTCCATCACCCGATTTCCACCTTTTTATAGAATGACCCATGTACTCCTTGGGAAAAAGGTTAGCGTAGAGCCATGGGTGACGCTGGTAGTGACGAATCTCTCAGACCTATCAGTGATCTACAGTGTTTTCGCGTCACGTTTTGGTATCAGCTTGGGTCACTTGGAACCCCAACTGAGGTGGTACTAAAACATATTGGGTACTATGTACTGCACCCATTGGAAAAGCCCCCAAAATTTAGCTGACCCGACCCAAACTGTGGAGTATGCAATGGAAAAGCGCCATTACTCACTCTCATGTTGACAAACCTGTATACATTTCTTTGTTTTGATAAACACGAAGGAAGATATGTGAGGAAACCGATCAGAGGCCCCATTTACTTTCATAGTATTCTTTGTTCCCAATATGGAAGTGAATGGGGCTTCTGATTGGTTCTTCAAAATATCTTCCTTCGTGTTAGGGTGTTTTCACATATACACTGTTTAGGTCGGCCCAAATTACGTGTCGCTCCGAGTACGGTGCATTTGGGTCAGTGTGAACACAACAGCCGCACTCGGGTGCGCACTAAACGACCGTTTCGAGACCGCTCTAAACAGGTGGTCTCGGAGCGGCTGTTGCCGAACTCTGGGCCGACCCACCTGTGGTGTGAACACTGCTGGACCTCGGGCCGAACCAAATACAGGAAGTTCTCCACATGTTTGAGCCACTGGGCTTTCGTTGGGACGTGAGCCGGGTGTTATATTGTGGGTTAACAACAAACAAGCCAATCCTGGTCCGTTGCATAGAGATTCGCTGTCTCCTTTACGTTTGAGCTGATGATTTTATAAATGCATAGCTGTCCTCCACACACAAATAGTGACATTACGGGCTTTTAGCAAACGGCTCCGTGAGAAAGGCTTTAATAGAACAGCTACGCAATTTCGCGTTAAAGCAAAGAAACTTCGCAAAGACGTGCATCGTTTATCTCCACATCTTGATAGCTGCGCTCTCTCTGTCAAGCTGGTTGTCGTGGAAACGTGGGGGTGGTCATGAGACGGTAAGAGCCGTCAGAGACCAATGACAGCGCTGACCGTTGTCACATGGTGTACGGTGCGGCATTTCGAGTAAAGTAAAAAATATATATATGTCAACACGGACCGCACTAACTGAAAAATGATACAATGTATTTTGGTGCGCTCCGAGGCCGCACCACGGTGCGCACCAACATATGTGAAAACAACCTTAATCAAAACAAAGAAATGTATACGGGTTTGTAACAACATGAGTAAACAATGACAGAATTTTCATTTTTGGGTAAACTGTCCCTTTAAAAGCGATGGATGTGGCTCTGGTGCACAGTCATTTCATCTCAAATTTGACCATTTTCTGCGAAGGGAGATGAGGGTGCTGTTACTGTCCATTAGTGCTAAACTGATCCTCTGTTCAGTACAAATATCAGTGCTAAAAATGTAATGACAAGATTTCTATTCTAATGACAATCCAAAAAAATGTTCTGCCCTCAGATCTCTCCTTTAAAGCAAATCTGTTAAATCTCCTACAGTATCACACTCCACATATCTGATCGCTTTGAATTACCACCACATCTCTCCTCAATCCCTCACGCAGCGTAACCTACAGTATTGCATGAACGGTATGAAAGTATGAACAATAGTAAGTAATAGCAAACGGCACTAATTACACATTCACAGGAGCCTGTCACTTATTTAGCGTCTTTCATTAGTATGCCTGGCCGCTGGGACGCGTACGCCGCTGATGTCTTTTCTTATCAGGCCCTTACACGGGGACGCTAACGTCTGTACGGCATTATTCCTCCAAAATGGCTGATAATAGGCTTCAGTGTGTGTTTTGTGTAACTGCGGTCGTGATTAATGGCCGGCTGTTGCGTTGGACGTTGAGTTTGCGGGCAGGTTTTCTCCAACATTATGCTAACATTATGGTTTTTAGCTTTAGATACGCGTGCGTTTTGTAAAGATAATGATGTTTGTGTCCTAAGCCTGATTTGCACGGGAGAGGGAGAGAGAGCTGGCAGTCGACGATAAACCCAAGACCAGATGGAGATCAGAAGCAGCCAAAGAAAAAGACTTCAGGAACCGCTATGTGAGTGTGTTTGTGTGTATGTAAGAGGGAATAAATGACAGGCCTGGTTAAGCTTACACTAAAGAAACACCTTAGACCAGTCGATACTGCACACCACAGCACTTTGCTTTGTATTTCCAACATCTGTGATTCAGACAGATTTATCCACCACCGTACAGTTAGAGGATGTAGTTTGTGGCAGCGATCACGCATTTTGGGTAAATTAGGCACATATTTCAGTCTGTGTGTAGTCTAAATGGACTTTCTATTTACTCGTTCCAATAGTTGGCTCTAAATGCGTGAGTGACAGATCGGTGGAGGGAAAGAAAAGGAGTTACTAAGCTAATAAATCCACTACTGAACCAATCGGACAGTGAGTTAATAGGAAGATTTATTACTGGGGTTTAAGTGTTAAACAAAGTACTGGAGATGTAAGCTTCGCTGCCAGTTTTACTTCGAGGAAACAATAGAGCTAAGTTCAGTTTTTGAATACTCTTTTAATTAAAGCCTGACAAGGAAGAAAAAGGATTTTTCAGACCTGTGGGTCTGACTAACAATAGCAAGTAGCACATGTTGGTTCAGCATTGTGTCTTAAAAATAACGCTGTTGGGTATTTTTATATAGCATGTCTAGAAAAATGGTCAAAATATGTATCCCAGATATTATTGGGACTGCCTATTGCACTTTTGGGTACCAAAGAGAGCTTATTGGTACCTTAAAGATACATATAAGTATATTAAAGGTGACATAGAATGATTGAACGGGGTATTTATCCTTGTTCTGTGATGTGACATGTAGACAAAATTTTTTTGTTTGGGTCTGTAATGCCTTAGAAGCTTCCTAAAAACCTCTCTCAGATAGCTCTATTAGGGTGGGGGATTTTAAACAAGTGGTTTTGCACCTATTTGGCTCCCCCTACTGGCTTAACTTGCAATCTCATTACTGATTGGCTGACTTTGCTGCCACTCAAAAAATGTAGCCAATTATTTTAAAGTGGAGGGGCAGTGAGATGCCTGTGATGTCATAAGCATCAGTTTTTCAGATTGGGCCGTTTTCTGGCTGACATTTCTAAAAGAGGAATTTCTATGAGACTGAGATGTTTAGCACTTTTTGTATGTTCGTGAATGCGGGTAGACTACCATTATTCAACAAAGACAAGGTAAAAATGGTTTTTCATTCTCTGTCCCCTTTAAATTTACATAATGGTACCAAATGTATACATATCTGTACCTAATGGTAATGGACCTATTTAAAGGAAAACACCACAGTTTTTCAATATTTTACTATGTTCTTACCTCAACTTAGACGAATTAATACATACCTATCTTTTCTCAATGCGTGCACTTAATCTTTGTACAGCGCGTCGTGAATGTGTTAGCATTTAGCCTAGCCCCATTCATTCCTTAGGATCCAAACAGGGCTGAATTTAGAAGCCAACAAACACTTCCACGTTTTCTCTATTTAAAGATTGTTATATGAGTCAGTCCTTCCAGAAAAACGCAGACTTTTTTGTGATTGTTGCAGGTAAAAATCCTTGATCTTGTGGCACGTTTTCTTAAAAAATTTGATGGAATATGCGCAATATTTATGCAATTTTATGCAATGAAATTGCGTGAAGTTGCAAAAACTGTGTGAACTTGCAAAACAGTTTGTAGCTTTTGCAGCTTTTCATTGATGTTCACGTCGCGTAATCACATCACTTCCTATCATTCCCATGACAACGGGACATGGCTGCGCTTGTGTGAAGTACATGCAACATTTTTCAACTTTCTGCTAAGATAAATATGTCTTTTTGCTACGAAAATGCGGGGATTAGGAAATATATTTGCAAGTATAATGCAAGTCCCGCGTATTTTGTGACCAGAAATGTGCAATTTAAATAAATGAATAAATATGCGGACTTTGGCTTATTATGCATTGAATCATGCACTCGCATAATCGCGTTTTTCTGTAGGGACTGATGGGTAGTTACACGAGTAAGTATGGTGGCACAAAATACCACACTTAGTTTGCAGCACTTTGACCTCAGTGCACAGTAACATCATCACTCCTGACTCCTCCCCCTCCCTCTCAAACTTCCGTCAATATTACTGTGCCTGAGGTTGAAGTGCTGCAAACTAAGTGCTCTTCCACCATACAATATAGTTCTCATTTTTATCTGATTTATCCCTGTTTGGATCCTAAGGAATGAATGGTGCTAGGCTGAATGCTAACAAATTCACGACATGCTGTAAAAAGAATCAGCGCACGCATTGATAAAAGGTAGGTATGTATTAATTTGTCTAAGCTGAGGTAAGAACTAGGGATGCTAAACAATTAATCGCGATTAATCGTTAGCAGAATAAAAGTTTTTGTTTACATCATATATATGTGTGAACTGTGTATAATAAATTTGTATAAATAAATGTACACACATGCATGTATATGTTTTAGAAATGTTTACATGTGTATATAAATTTGTATATTTATGTATAATTTATATTATATATAAATATAAATACTTAATATATACATTTTTTTTTCTTAACATTATACATGAATGTGTTCATATTAATATATATATATATATATATATATATATATATATTTATATATATTTATTATACACAGTTTACACACATATGTGATGTAAAAAAAAACTTTTATTTTGCTAACGATTAATTGCGATTAATTGTTTAGCATCCCTAGTAAGAACATAGTTAAATATAAAAAAATGGTGGTGTTTTCCTTTAAAGGGTACTGCCCCAGTGACAGCTGGGGTGCATAGTGTGACAATTTTTTTTTATAGTGTATGTCACATCTTAATTTTCTGTTTTATTGGCAGAATGTCAGTTGCATTCATCACACTATTTCATTCATGTCTTTTAATGATGCTGGTTTTTTTCCCTGAGGCCAGCATATTTTTTAATTGTTTGCAACAGAAGGGTTGCGCTTTTAAAAACAGCAGTAGCTGGTGAGACGTTGGGCATTTATTGCATGCTGGGCATTTTTTTTTTTTTGGTCGCAATTTTCAATTAAAGTGCACTTGTCAATGGCACTTTGGTGTTGAGGATGAGGCGGGACAAATACAGTGGCAATCAACCGTGCCGGTACGTGCCATTCATGGGCGTCGGAAGCAAAAAAGACGTGGGTGGGTCCAAAACATTGGCCATTTTCTTATATTCTATTGCCTTTTAATTAAACACTTGCTTTTATTGCCTAAAAGGTTTGTTTACCTTGAGTCATGGCCCTCGCTGGAGTGCAGTTTGCACGAATGGAGTTTAATTTATATGGACTCCAAATGACTCAAAGTGGAATGGATTTGAGGAAAAAGGAGCGGGGAAGTCAAAGCTCTAGCTAGGAACGGGTTTTAATTTATTACGGCATTACTCTATTGGAATGGATTTGACTGATGGCGCTCTGACAAGTGAACAATATCATTGGACAGTATTATTGCTCTTTAAAGGTGGGTGGGTCTTGTCCCACCCACATATAATAGTTCTGACGCCCATGGTTCCATTCCACTTTTAGATACACATTTGCAAACTTCCCTAAGCACTTCCCTTTGGGGGCATACCTGCTGCCATGTTGAAGTGCTTTCCACTTCATGAATTGGACGAGGGAGTTTATATGGACAGGCCCTCGTTCATCGATTTTGTCAGAGGGAGCGTGCAGTGGTGGCCGGTGACTTCTCTTCCTAGGGGCGCAAACTCAAAATATGTTTTCGGAGTATCATGTGTGTTGCTCGTCATGTCAAAATATGTGTTTGTTGCGTCATGTGAAGCATATGCATCATGCATTTTGTCAAAATAAGTGCCTGCTGTAGACGCGTCGAAAGGGTTCATGATAAAAGAGATGCTCACGTTCACAAAATACTCGCAAGACACTCCCTTAACACTAAACTATGATTCCCCATGAGATTAAGTGAGGAATTGGATTTGGTCTCTTTTTTCATAAACCCTTTATATGTGTTTGCAGCGGGCACTTATTTTTACAAGATCCATGATGCATATGGTTTACATCATGCGCCGAAACATGACGAGCTAAATACATGTTGTGACGAGCTTCGCATCCTGCGCCCTCGAAAAAGATGTCACCGGCCGACACTGTCAGCTAGTCTGTTTAACATGTACACTTCAGATTGCACTATAGACCAGAATGCACTTGGATTGAAATTAGAAAAACGCAAGTTTTTTTGTGATTGTTGCATGCAAAAAATCGTGATATTTCAGCACGTTTTCTTAAAAAATGCGGTGGAATATGTGGGATATTTATGTAAGGGATAATCCACGGCTAGCCATGCATTAAAGGATTTTAATGCACCACGTAGAGGCGAAGAACCACCCGACGCATTACACATCACACGTGCAACACTGTCCGTGTCCAACGGTAGACTGAACAGAGGCATGTGTACTCAAGTGTAGAGAACTCTCACGCAAGTGTAACTGTGTTACTATGGTAACCAATGTTTATAGACGTTTCATCGGACACACGTGCGATGACGCGATACGCGTTAGGTCCGATCTTTTCTTCCAGGTTTCAGTGTTTTTAATGGTCTGACTAGTTGCTAAACTGAACTCTTGAGCAAATACATGGTCGAAAATAACAAATGTTTTGGTTTCCTAGGTAATCTAGGTGTTGTTTATTTTGCTCGTTATATAAATAAACTACGTTTAAAGAACTTTGTTGTTATTTATTCTAAGCGGAGTTTACCGCAAGTTACGTGTGGACCACGAAAGCCGCTGTTTATGTTGTTACTGCTGAAACCGCCTATAGTAGCGGATTCATTTCGAACTGTAATCAAACTGACTGGAACTACCTGTGCATTAAACGGTTTTAATGCACACCTTTCAGCCAATCAGAACAGAGTATTTAAACAGCCCGTGGTATAAGCAATTTTATGCAATGAATCCAAGTGCATTATGCGTTGAATCATGCGATCGCATATTCACGTTTTTCTGAAGGGACTGTGTGATGTCACAAAATTTTCAAACTGCTCTCAAGGTAATTTGATGTCATACATCGATGGGTCTGCGCAGTACCTCATGAAATCGAATAAAAAATTTGGAGAGGAATGCAGCCCTACTTGTACAATGAGCACCAATGAAAGGTTAAAGTAGCAATCTGTAATGTTTGCCTCTCTATCGCCTTCTCTGTTTGAAACATAAAAGTGCGGGTAACTTTACATGCTTATCTTTAAGTTTGTTGAAAAACAACTGACATTTCCCACAAAATCCGACCCTAGCTTACCATTATGAAGTTTTTTAACACTGATTGTATATTTAGTTTTTATTTATTTTCAACCAAAAAAGTTAGTAATTGCGGCTTTTATTTCTTGTCTTTAAGCATTCATGTTACTTCCAGATGATATTCCCTGTTTACCACAATACGAATATGTGTTGATAGAACAAGCTATAAAAAATAATACATAGCATAGTAGCATATTTATTTCATGGATAGTTTGTTTAATTGCAACCAAAGCGTCTGTAAAGAGCCACTTAAAAACGCTTTGGTGGACACACGCCTTAGATGGCTTTGAAAAGTAATTCCTGATCCAAATCCTGGTTGACTACTAGTTGTAAAGTCCAGATGTGCCTCTGCCAGTAACAGCAGTCTGGGTGTTGTTATAAACACCTATAGGGAATTTTTTCGAGATCCTTTTTACCCAGAATGCATTAGCCCCAGTTCGCTGCTTGCGTTGAGTGTGTATTTTCCCTTTAGCACTCAGTTTTGTTTGTAGCCTCAAGTTTGTGTGTATACACGTACATGCGTGTGTGTTGGTCACCCCGTGCTGTCCCTTTCTGCAATCCAATCAACACAGTGCATTTAAGTGGCTCCCACTCCTCATTTTCATTGCACACAATAACCCTGATGGCATAGCTGCGGTGTTTAAAGCCGACCGGAGTTGCCGCATTCATGCCTTTGTGTGCACCAGCACGCTTTTGCCGCAGAGTGTTGAATACAGAGCTGCCTGCCCGAAGCCTTTCTCATACTCCAGGGATTGGCGTTGAGGTCCAATCCATTCCAGGTGGCCTTTTAAAGCCCAGCGGTGGAGGAGATTGAGTCTTTCTCACATCTGGCCTCAGGACTCTTAACTCCCGCAGCGGGGGCTCTGATGGATTGTGGAGTTCCTTCAAAAGGCCTCGTGCAGGCATTACCACCTGCTGGAGAGAAAAGCACCTTTCATTTACACTGACCTGACTAGATGAAGCACTGGTGCGGTGAAGAGCTTAGAAGAGCTTAGCTCTGCTAGAAAAAAGCATCTGAAAACCGTGTCTTGGTGGATTGAGCTGCTGTTTAGGGTCTTCCCGTCTGGCCAAGCTAGTGTTTAGCTGGTTAGCCGAACCCCAACCCCCCCCCAAATCATCAAAAAAGACCAGTTTAACCAACTCAGATGGTGGTCCAGGTAACCACCAAGATTGAGCTTGATGCTCAGGAGCCCAGATGTGTATTTGTGGAAGCTGATGTAATTTGACACTTGGCAATCTGAGATTCATAAATATTTAAAGGGGTCATGTCATGCATTTTTTATTAATTTATTGTTTTCCCTGAGGTCCATTTATTTTGTTTGTGAAGTATTTTTTATTGCGGGAAAACAGTCGGAAATTCGTTTTTCATGATCTTTTCAACCCTCTCTCCAGGCCATTATAAATAAACGTTTCCTTTCTCTGCCTTAAAGAAATGCCCATAAGAAATCATCAAGACGAATACACAGGCTGCGGTTTTATGGTTTGGTTCAGTAAATAGTGGGCACGATAAAATAGTGTGCAAAATAGAGTTTTGGGTTTTTTGCACCATAAACTTGAATTGGTTTGGGACATAACATATACTGTAGACCAGGGCTAGTCAACTGGCAGCCCGTGGGCCAAATCCGGCACTTCAATCACGTTTATCTGGCCCGCGGGTCATCTTTGTCTGATTTAAAATCAGCGTGGTTACTTTTACCTTTCCACTGTACATGACAAATGACAGCCGATAAACCGGAAGGAGATGCGTGGTGTGCCAACCGTGGGGTGCCACCCATCTGCGGGTGCATAATTATCTGATCCAATTTGAGCTTTGGAAATAAAAAAAATATTTGTGATGTATTGAAGTGATGCATTTCAGTGTGGTTTAATTAAATCACTGTGTGCAAGGTGAACATTATTAATCCTTTTTGTTTAACTTTATCAGTAACACTTGAATCCTTTAAAAACGATTGATTACTTATAAGTAAATTATTAAGTATAACTATATTCATAGATTAAAGGCTCTTGTGCTTGAATGAGCTTCTCTCCAATGTTTACAAGGATTTACATTTAAACTGAAATTTCATTACTGCCTCTAGGAGGCGAACTCCGACAGTCACATCTGAATGTAGTGTACAATGGAAGGACGGTTAGCCTATATATCTGTAAAATATTAAAAACAAAACATGAAAAGCAATTTTAGCCATTAGTAGAAGACTATATGTTGTGAATACATGAAATGAAACAATTTCTGAAAGTTAAGTGAGGAATAATTGACGCAGGCCGTTGAATTATAATAAAATATGGCATACCCAAAGTGCTAATGCGGCACGACATGAAGCGGAGTGCCATTACACCGCGGGTGTACATTATTTTCAAATAATTCAAAGGATGAGTCAATTATTCCTTTAATACCATGCTTACCACAAACATTGCTCTGGTGTCTATTTTTAAGACATTTGACAGGTTAGGTGTGTGGTTTAAAGGAATAGTCTACTCATTTTCAATATTAAACTATGTTATTACCTTAACTAAGAAGAGTTGATACATCCCTCTATCATCTGTGTGCGTGCACGTAAGCGCTGGAGCGCGCTGCGACACTTCGATAGCATTTAGCTTAGCCCCATTCATTCAATGGTACCACTCAGAGATAAAGTTAGAAGTGACCAAACACATCAACGTTTTTCCTATTTAAGACGAGTAGTTATACGAGCAAGTTTGGTGGTACAAAATAAAACGTAGCGCTTTTCTAAGCGGATTTAAAAGAGGAACTATATTGTATGGCGGAATAGCACTTTTGGGAGTACTTCGACTCGACACAGTAACACCCTCCCTCTCCCATTATGAGAGGGAGAAGGGGAGCGGACTTTTCAGGCGAGTCTAAGTACTCCCAAAAGTGCTATTCCGCCATACAATATAGTTCCTCTTTTAAATCCGCTTAGAAAAGCGCTACGTTTTATTTTGTACCACCAAACTTGCTCGTATAACTACTCGTCTTAAATAGGAAAAACTTTGATGTGTTTGGTCACTTCTAACTTTATCTCTGAGTGGTACCATTGAATGAATGGGGCTAAGCTAAATGCTATCGAGGTGTCACAGTGCGCCCCAGCGCTTACGTGCACGCACACAGATGATAGAGGGATGTATCAACTCTTCTTAGTTAAGGTAATAACATAGTTTAATATTGAAAATGAGTAGACTATTCCTTTAAAGAAAAATAATCAACACCCATTGAACATTTCTCAGTCAACAAACTCCAAATTGTTGTCTTTGACATAAAGACGTAATTATGCAATTAATTGTTATTGAAGAATTATCAGAAACAAACATTACTATAAAAAATATATATATATTTGAAATACTCAAATATATTTCAAATATATAAAAGATAAAATGCTTAAAATATGGTCACAAGCTGTCACAAGGGCATTATCCTCTATAAAGGTCATATTTAGAGTACAGATATATATACATTTGATACAAATATGTACTTTTGAGGTAGTAATATAAACTCTTTAGAAGATGCATAGCGCCCCAGTGACCATTTTGTATGACAGTGCATTTCATCATCTTAGGATCACTGGCGTTAAGGAAGAATATTTAAAGTCAAATTTTTGACAATATATTTATCAATTTGTATAAGTCATCAATTTATCGGTTTTGCAGTGCACTTGAAATTGAGAGAATAAAGGCATACTGTAGTTTACTTTTATTATCCTTTGAAATTTTTCATATTTTTTATCAATTTGTTGTGTCCATGATCAAATGCACTGCTGAATCAGTGACATTGTTTGCAAAAATGTAATTTATTTTGGTAAGCAGTAATTGAATAAATCAGACTAAACATACTAACACATATGTTAACTTAAGTATTGTTAGTATTTGTACAATAAAATAATGAAATATTCTAAAATTTAAAAATCCCTTAAATATTTAATATCAGTATGTAATAATGTTATCTGTGATACCATTGTTTTCCATAATGTGAAATGTGTGCATATCTGGTAGCACACATAATGTATATATAACATAGCAAATATCGGATTCAGGGCATTGGATGGCATTGTAAGCACATCTCTGATTTCCTTTATCGCATCAGATCAAATGCCACAGTACTCAAACCACCAACTGTTGTTTCGCACAGAAATTTGTCAAAAGGTCAATAATAATGTAGATAAGAACAGCACGTAGATAGATAAGAACAGAGATGAACGGCATGTTTTGCTTCAGTTATGGTGTCTGTCAAAGGCCAAAATAAAGATAAAAAGATGATATTCCATAATGTAAGCAAAGTCAGCAGTGATTACAAGGTGTTTGGTTGAATTTATTTCATTTATTTTTGGGCTAATTTGCCTAGACGTCAGACGGCAGTAAAAAATAATCCTTTAAACGCAAAATTTGTTACTTAGAATGCCCTTAAAAAAGCGTTAAGTTGCACAATTAAAGAATGAACAAAAAGGCAGCAATGTCAAGTGAAGAGCTGTGTAAAAGAAAAGATGTGTCACTGTGCGTACAGTGATGTAAAAATCCAGGCTTTAGTCTTGAGATATACTATCAATAAGCCGTCTGTTACACCTCACACTGAAGCATCATGGGATTGATTTTGGAGTGACTGTCTCTCTCTCTCAGTGTCTGTGATCTCTGTAGGCGTGTATCTCAGCATGGGATTGCATGAGCCCTGGTGCGTTTCGCTTGCGTGACTCAATGGGAGTCTGTGTATGTTTGTATCTCGCTGTTTCCCAGTTTGTCTGCGAGCCCTGCGTCCTCCGAGCAAGTCTTTTTTCCTCTTTGTTTTTTTGGCAGCCTGTGAGCTGTACCATGTGTCTCAGAGCAGATTTTCCTCCCCATCTTAGTCACGAAAATACCGTCGATTTTCTGATGACTCAGTCAAGCGGATTTCTAAAAATAAGCCTGCGTGCCGTACGTTTTTGATAGTATATTATTTTGTTTAATGAAACGCCTTTGTCATATTCTCCGTATTGAAAAAAAAATGACAGTGGGCTTTTGACCTCAATTACTGTAAAGGAGGTTTGATTTTTCTGAAGATCAGAGGCTCTGAGCTCTAAATGCTGCGCTCTCGTGCAGCTGAGCATTCTTTATAAATGAAGAGCGGTGTGCTGGAAAGGCTAAAGACATTTAATTTTTATTTTTGGAATGTACTGAACAAGATTGTTTTTCCTGTAGTTTCAGCTAGAGGTCTTCACGGGTCCACTTAGATCCAAAAACCTGAGGTTCGTCCTATCTTAAAGTTTCATGTGTGCCTTGGACATAGGGTTGGGTATAATATTTGCGGCCTCTGGTCTTTTTTTTGTCGAACGGAGCCAAGAAGATCTCACATGTGTCCATCGAGTCCTTTTCCAACCCCCTTTGCCAAGAAAGCTTGCGACATTGTGTGGCTTGTGGTAGGTTAATTTAAATGTTTTTTGCCAGTCCTGTCAATCAATTTTGAATGCACAATGTAGATGTTACCTTGGTGTGGTTGACATATAACAAATAAATATATTATATATTATAAATAAATTAAGCAGCTGGCCAAATTGGTTACAAGGCCACCGGGGTTTTTTTCTTTCTGTCTGACTGGTGTAACGTCAGTGCCGTTGACCTTCCAGTCTTTTTGGGTATAAAAAGAACCACTGTGTCGAATCGGACTGGGGTCTTATTTTGTCTGGGTTTTGTAGGGTCGCATCTGTCTTTAAAAAAATAATTATTTATGCACGTCGTGTTCGGGTACAATGTGATTCGGGTAATTTCGGGTACATTTCTTTGGACCCAAGAATACCTCTAGTTCAAGTCCTGTGTTAGCAGTGGGGTCATGGGTTTAACCCCTAGGGAACACACAAACTGATTAGGGTCATTCTACGGAAATGTCAATTTTTCTGTCCTTGAAAACCACTTACAATATTTATATTTTAAAATTAAACAATATGTTATTTGAACAATTACACCTTCTTGCGCCATCAGAGTAGCAATATTTGATTTTTATGAATTAATTACAAATCCAAGTACCACAGAATACTCGTCCCCACAGTCATGGACAGGGGGAAATTGCTTTATTTTGAGATCAAAAACAGTGTTTTCTTCCATTTAAAATACAATAAGTATCAAATATATGATGTAAACTACATAAAAAAAACAAAATGCTAAATAAATATTATAAAATATATTATGAAAGTAGTGGTCCCCTGGAGTTGTGTCACTGGTGTTACCGTTTAACAAAAAAACCTCAAATTTTTTGAATAAAAATCACACTGATGACATCACTTGACTTCCTTCTTTCAATTTCCTGGAGATCTATGAAGAGACGCCCATATAAGTCCACTGTCTCTTTTCAGTTATCAGAAATCTTCTCATTTATCTCATGTTTTTTTATATGAAGCTTTTAGTTTAGGTCACTGGTATGACCTCCTTTATTGTTTGGGAATTGCAAAAAAATTGAATACCAATGAATTAAACTACTTAATTTAGTGACTATACAATGATTGACAACATGTGGTTTGCAGCAGCAATTTTGTAAAATGCAGTTTTCATGAAAATTGTCACTGGTGTTACTTTCCTTATGGTTAGCAGCAGTGAAGATCAGTAACACCAGTGACTGGTGATTTGTTGTGTCATTGGTGTTACTGTGTTTTTTTCTTTCACTTTAAATAAAATCTTTCACATGTGACATGATGATAATTTTAAATTCATTGAATTCTGCTACACTTAAAAATTAAGCTTTAAAGCTGAAATGTTTTAAAATAATATTTCATAAACACCTTTAATATTGCTAAAGAAGTAAGGTAACACCAGTGACAAAAAAACATGGCGTATGCAGTCTTTAGGTACATGCACACAAAAAATAAAAAAAACATTAAGCTGTCATTTATGTGTACTCATAAAGTCAAAGAGTAATCTAATAATGTGGTCTAAGTTTAAATGTTAGAAAAAGAAATACATTTTAAGACATCTTGCCATACCAAAAGTGGACGTTTCTGTAGAATGACCCATTAAAAGTATTGCTTAAATGCACTCAAAGTCATTTTGGATTAAAGGTGCAATGAATGTGGGACTTTTAGAAGGATCTTTTGACAGAAATACAGTACAATAAGTATATTATCAATCTGAAAAAAGAAAAATCAATCTGTTTCATACTTTCAAAATGGCGGCAGGCAGGACGGGCGCGTTAGCAGCGGTCCTTTTATATGCACTTCTTATAAACTTTTATGTCTCTTGGAATTCGTTAAACCCACATTTTAATTTGCAATGTTGCTTTTACGATAATTTAAGCGAATTGAATCTGCTGAATTATCAAAGAAACCAGGGTGCAAAAAACACTTTGGATTTGGTAAAAACATCTTGCTTAACACCTTCATCTGGCCAGGCATGGCAAATCGGACTACAAACAAAAAATATCTCATCCAGGCAGACCGTCAACGAGGGGACCTATTGCTAATCGTGTTTAATCTACTATTAGCGGGCGATATTCACCAATGCCCAGGCCCATTGTCTAGCCCCACAGTTGCAACAGAAAATTACATGGCTAACAAACACACCACGGCGGGTGTGCATTCCGTTCTACAATTACAAACAAACATCAGTAACAATGTCAGCCTCGGTTGCTGGTTGGACGGGACCGGAGGGCTTAGATGACGAAGTGGATGTTCCGGCGGGATGTTGCGGAGGGGCGCTGTCACCTGAACGGAGAGGGGACGAGCGCACACCTGCGGGCACGCTGCAGCGGCCCTGCGGAGTGGCGAATCCCGGATGATATTACAATGTTATTGCAGCTGGGTTGCCGGTAATTTACCGTAGATTTATATTTATGTTATTTACTGGCAAGAGTTTCTTCAAAGTTACATACATTTTAAATATTAACAAGTCTTTATCTTTGCAGAATAAAACTATACAATAACAGCCTCATGCAAAGCATTCTGGGAACCAGAAATCATAATCAACCTTTTTCTGTTTTTTGCTTCAGATTTTGTTTCCCAGAACATATTGCTTGATGCTGTTTTTTTGTTTTACTCTGTAAAGACAAAGACTTGTAAATGTTAAATGTTCATTCAACTTTAAACAAAATGTTGCCAGTAAATAACATAAATTTAAATCTACGGTAAATTACCGGCAACCCAGCTGCAATTTCTACGGATTTTTTTTACAGTGTACCACAGCAGTTTACCCGCCTCTCCGTTATTAAAATTTACAACGATCAATATAACATCATCTCTTCATATAGACGGAATCACTAAATTATATTTTTGTTCTCACATATTTAACGTTAAGTTACTTATTGAAGAAAAAGGAAATTAGAAATCGCTAGATTTTATACGGAGGTAAAATGAAATGTATTTTAATTACTTAACAATTAATTTTAACTTCGCTGCCTAGCTCTCTGTTTTTACAACAATCAAAAGTTTCTACACTTAATATTCTCTTCATATAAATTAAAATAAAATATATTTTTGTTCTCACATATTTAAGTAACTAAATGAAGAGAGAAAAAAATAAATCGCTAGAATAATGTTAAACATTTAATTCACTTTTGGTTAACAGATCTTACCACTGCAGTTTAGTAGCCTATTCGTTTTTTTACAACAATCAAAAGCCTCTAACGTCATATTCTCCTCATATAGACGGTTTCAGCAGTAATAACATGAACATGCAGCTTTCGTGGTCAACATGTAACTTCCGGTAAACTCTGCGAAGAATCAGTAACAATAAAGTCCTTTAAAAGTAGTTTATTTATATAACAAGCAAAATAAACATAGGAACCCAAAACATTTGTTTTTTCGACAAGGTATGTGTTTAAAAGTTCAGTTTCAGCAACTAGTTAGACCATTAAACAAACAGAAACCGGAAGTAAAGTTTGGACCAGACGCTTATTGCAAGTGCGCCGAGTGAAACGGTCTATAGACAAGTAAAATCTATCAAAATCACTCAAATATATATTCTAAATGAATAAAGAGGAAAAAAAAACGCTAAAACAATGTTACCGTAGTCTCTGAGGTAAAGAAATTTTTTATGACTTGAGTTCGCGTTTTTTTTTTTGCTAAGCACAAAAACAGGTACTCATGAGGAGCGTGCGCATATCAGACGTGCACACTAAAGGAATGAGATAGCCTAAGATAGCCCGACGGGCAGGGCGGATATACATTTTGTAGAGCTGGGGTAAACGATTATTTTTTAAACGATTAATCTGTCGACTATTTTGTCGATTAGTCGACTAGTCTAACGACTAATTGGACGATTAATCTAACGATTAGTTTTCTGTTTATCGATTAATAAAAACCATAATGTATCTCGAATAAATAACAAAAACATTCTTAATAATATACTTTAAAGATACAACCTTTAAGGAACAGTTTTGCACGACAAAAAAATCTTCTGCTTTACACAAAATAAATAAAAGGATTTTATTGTTATACAGTCTGTTTACTCTTTTACAGTACCAACATAACTCTTGTTCAAAAAAATTCAAAAGAGTAGTGCAAAACAAAAACACTGTGCAGTGCACAGTATATACATTCCTGAGAGTTCAACACAATATGCAGGCATATTCGATCATGTCTATGAAGGCTTCACCCTCAACAAGAGACAAAGGCCTCATGTCTTTGACAATCACCTGTAAAATAAAGAAAATTATTATTAATAAGAACATGAACATAGCACCTTTTATAGAATCATATGAAGAGTTTTGTTGCAAAATTTTTGTCAAAACATGTTTATTATTATGTTATCATGTTATTATTTTGTTTTATTGTGCTACTTAGCTGTATTTTTTTAAGTTTATGAAGGTTTAAATCAAAACAAACCAACTGCAGTTGAATTGATATTAATTGGAATGCACAACTAAAAAAACAGATTTCTGAAAAATGTAAATATGTTGCTTACAGTGAAAGAAGATGAATTATTACACAATCCAAACAAGGACACAAAGAAAATGGCCAAGTTAATTAAAAAAAAAAAACACCCATAATCTAGCTAATAAATATAGGACAAAAAAAATGGGCACAGCCATTCCATCCTAAAAAAGCTCAAAGCAAGCAACAGTGAGCTAATAATTACTTACTCTCAAAATCCTTTTGCTCAGTTCTGCTGCCTTCTGTGTAGTGCATTGTGTCTCTTTCCCAAGATAGGACTGCAAGGTTCTTTGCTGTGTCCTAGAGAAAACACAAAAGCAATGCATATTAGAACAGCTATGACAGTGGGGCATTTTAAATCTACTCTTAACCAACGTGTAGACTTTTAAAAGTAATGTTATGTCCAACAATGCATTTCATCATCATGGTTAGGCTAGCCAGCTGCTAACGTGCTACTGTGTTGTTACATGGAAATTGCCAGGGTTAACTGTTACACATATCAATATTTATCTGTTTTCAGTGCTTATAAACCATGCATTCATGAGCACTGTGCACCAGCTTATGTGCAGCCCTGGCTCCGTAAGCTTACGTTACACTGGCGAACTGGCGTACTGAATCATGATACTATAAACTGGCTAACGTTAGTCTAATGTTATGTTTTTGACTCGTAAACAACCAAAACATGAGTTAACGCTTACTAAACGTCAAGTCGTGACTCGTGAGTTAGCTAACATTAGACATATAACGTCGCACATGAGCAACGAACTGCACCGAGAGCTAATATAGTTAGATACCACCACTGAAGTGCACATATCTCATGCTAATGTTACACAACACACTACACAAACATGAAATTAATTTTGCCAACTGTAGTACTTACTTTTTATGGTCTCCTTCACGAGTGACAATGGGGTGCCTCCGTTTCAGATGCTCCAACATCGCTGATGTGCTGGTGTGGTATGCCATCTCCATTTGGCAAATAGCGCAGATAACAACATCTTTACGTTTGGAACTAAATTTGAAATATTCCCATACCTTCGATGATTTAGTGCGAGCTGTTTTTCTTTTTTGGGGGGCTTTTTGTAGGCCTTTGTTGGAAATTATGCGAGGAGGTTGGTGTTTCGTCCTCCATTTTTTATGTTTTGTTCTCAAACGCGTGTGTGACGAGCTGTGTCGAAGCGTCGACGCAAAAATATGACGTCGACGTAATTTTGACGTCGACGCGACGCGTCGCTCCAGCACTAACATTTTGGTAGCCCGACATGAATTCACAATAGCCGCATGTGCGTCGGGCTAGTGATTTTGTGAGCCCTGGAGGAACATGGCAACAGCGACTTCCAGGTAAGGGGGACCCCCTTACATGGAAGTCGCCGTTGTGTTTCTACAGTTGCCCAAAACAGACATACTGTTATATAGAGTGCATTTCTTCCCTCTGTTGTCTCAGATGACTACCTGTGGCAGCTACCGTATACATTTCGTAATTGAAGGATGAACTGTGGACTAAGCTGTTGTTTGCAATTTCGCAATCTCACCCTTATATGCCGCTAAAAAACCCACATTGCTCCTTTAAAGCATCTGCCAAATGCATAAATGTGATTTAATGATTATGCTGGTTGATCTGAAAAAGTTACCAAAAATAAATCATTTACTCACTTTTATGTAATTGGGAATATAACACACCAGCTATATGGACTATTATTACGATGCTTTTTGTACATTTGGAGCTTGCAGGTAATTTATCCCATCATCAGTTGCAATTTATTACCCATTACAGTATGTGCACACACAGTGTACTTACCCAGCAAAATACTGGTAACTACATGTAGTTAATATGGGTTAGGTTTATAGCTGGTACAGAGTAATTACACAACACAGTAAGTATATTACATGGGACTTAAAAGGTCAAAGTACTAACCATTAGTCCATCAGTGCCTGATGTATGGAGCAGAGCTGCATCAATACTCTGTTTCAAGGTAAAAGGCATAAAAATTCTGTCAATACCCTAATAAAACTCATACGTGCACTGTCGTTCATTCACTTCTTACGTGGCTGAAAAAGGGCCGTTGTTTAACAGATTCTCAGTCATTCCTTACCTATTTCATATGCATATTGTCTTTTTAGATGTACTCATGCACTTTGTGTATGTGTATATACACTGGGGTTGTGAGGTCATCATAGTCTGTTTGAACTATGTGTTATAAATCCAGATTCGACAGAAAAAGTCCAGGCTGGAACGATGCAGCACCAGCGCTGTTCTCTCTCTGAATGATTATTGACTCTGTTATGTGCTCGGGCTTATTGGCTTCACGTTCTGCCAGCTTGAATTACATCCTCCGACGTCTGGTCACGTACTCCACCAGCCGAGCTTCCAAACTCAGACATCTCCTGTGAGTTTGGAGGAATTAGAATTGACATCTTTGAACTTCCCTTTGAATCCCGCAGATTTAGCTGCATTACTGCCGGAGAAAGCCGGCTTGCGTGGGATGTGTCGTGGTGGGATAAAGAGTTTTCCTCACGTTGGACGGCATCCGTTTCTTTTCCTGAGACTGTACAGAGAGGAAACCCCGAGAGGATTGTGTCCCTTATTAAGAGACCAATGCACGCTCGCCCGGCGGGGTTTCTGTTCTCTTCACACCCTGATTTACATCGGTCAGAGCGCCTGCTGCTCATTGGACCTATCAGTTAGCAAACGGGTCGATAGAGAGATAGGGGCGAGTGACAGTCTTGTGTCATTCAATGTGCTTTTCACATCGAGTGACAGAAAGAGGGTGTATGCGAAACATCGGGTGGCAATTGTTGTGTTCTAAGAGACGAAAGGGCCTTTCTCCAAATTTTTTGTTTATTGGATTCAGACTAGTAAATCTGTTTACTGTGTACTAGGACTAGCAAACAAATGAAAATCTGTCCCAGCAATTGATGTTTTAAAAATGCCTTATCCAGTAAACGATCAGAAACTGTGATTGATCCATCCTGACAGGCTTTGTGAGAAGTGACGGGTAATCGCAGTGTCAAGGTGCTAATTTAAAAAGTGCTCTGGATAATAATTTACACCTGAATAAAGGTACTTAGAAACTTTAATAGCCAGATTTAAAAAAAGAAGGATTATCATTTAGACTAAATTGAGTTAAGGGAGAGCTCAGACAAAAAATTTAATTATTATTTTATCATTTATTCACATTCTTGTCATTCCAAATCTGAATTTCTTTCTCTGCAGAAAAGAAGATATTTTGAAGAATATTAGTAACCAAAAACCATTGACTTTTTTGGGGGGGTGTCAGGGGGGACAGGCCCCCCATCTGAGAGTTGTCCCCCCTAAAAAATCATTAAACACCACTTGAATTATAAATAATATAAAGACATACTTTTAATATTTTTTGTATTTAGTAAAACATTACAAATGCTTAAGTTTATTAACATTTTAAGCCCCCCCCCAGGGATTTGGTCCAATGCCTGCTTTCCCCTTTAGTAGTTTTGAAACTCTTTTTAATCTTTTAGTCTTTTTTGAAAACAAAATGTCAGTATTAAAAATATATAAAAAAAGCTCAGTATTATTTAAAATGGACTATTTTACACAATACTATTTTATGTTTATTAGTCACTCACATTATCAACTTAGCAACATCAAACTCTATGGCAATTAAGTTAAAGGTCATGTTCTTCCTGATCCCATTTTTCAAACTTTGTTAGTGTGTAATGTTGCAGCATAAATAATACCTGGGGACTTCATAGAACAAGGAAGACATCAGCCCGTTTTTAGGACAGTGAAAACAGCACTATACAGAAAATACAGAAGTAAATTGTGTGAAAAATACAACGTTTTTTTTACATGTGAAACATGCACACGTGTTATATTGCGCAGTGTCAACACAATCAAACCTCCAAATTACAGGAAGAGCGGGACCTTTAAGTCTCCAAGTGTGTTTAAGGTTGTGGTGGACACTTCATGCTGAGTTGTTGTCTACGTAGTGCTCCAAATTAGTTACTTATGAGGACCTATTTTTGCTAAGACGCTGCCTAAAAGTGCACCTATTTTATGCAAAAACCACATACCGTACATTTTTGTTTCTCCAGATTTCACTCTCTTCCTGAAACGCACAAATTTTGTACAAAACTCATCCATTTGAAAACCGCTGTGTCCCTGATTTGCCAGCTAATCTGTACGTTCCAATCGGCCTGAATACCTCTGACGTCAGCCGGAAATGTGACGCTCATTACCATGTTTGAAAGATTCGGTCGCAATGCTAACAGAGGTTAACTGACAGGCTGTGAGTTAAAGCGGGATGAATTCTGATAATGTCGGTCTTATCTACATTACCAACCAGGAAGTAAACTGTTGCCTACAATCTGTGTGTTTGTTGTAGTCCAAGAAAAGAGATTTACGTTGGAGATGATAACTCGCGTCATTGTTTACTTTGGGGTTTGTACCTTTTGCATATCATTAACATGTACTAATACACACTTACACACCAAAGGAAATGTAAAATCGTGAATCGGATAATTAGTGCTCTTAAAGTCTGAAGTATAGTTATACAAAAAGTACAAAGTATGTGCGGTTACCAAAATGTACAAAAATTGTGCTCGCACAGTAAAAGCGTACGGAAGCCGAGAGAGGCCATGCACTATTATTATTTTGCTTGCTTGTTTCTCGTGATCACGACTTAATTTTTCGTTATCTCGAGATAACAAAAGTTGTTTTCTCGTGATCTCGACATAACAAAAGTTGCATTCTTGAGATGTGATAAAAGCTTACGTGTACTCGATAGAACGTGTTGTTTTGTTTGTAAACTGCAAAAGCATATTTTGCTTAATTAGCATGGATGAACAAATGAGATTTTACTTGGATCAGAGATTCGCTCAAACTGAAATAGATTTGTCAAAATTTACAATTTTACAGTGGTGAATTTAGGGGCCGTCTTTAAGTTACTCAATAATATACACGTTTCTACTTTTAACAGCATTTAAATGGAATGACTGAAAGTCAACAAACAGTCGCAAAACCAACGTGTTTATGTGGTTGTCAGCTATAATGCACACTTTTTAGATTGTTGATATTTATTTAAATAAACTGTTAAATACTATTGAAGATAGAAACGTGTACAGACAGTGCAGTATTACTTTAGAGATGCTCCCTAAATTCACGAACATGAACCGTTCAAATGTATTTATTTATTAAGTCTATCTATACATTCGCTACACGTGTGGTAACGGCGAAGACCCCAACTCATATAGAGGCTGTTTACACTTGGCATTAACATGCGTTTTCGTCGATCGGATCACAAGTGAACGAGAGAGACCCATTACGTTTACACCTGGTATTTAAATCCGTCTCTTTTGTCCACTTTCGACCGCATCTGTCCTGAATACTGTGAGGGGACGGTCCGTGAGACGGTGGGCGAGTCTCTCTGCTGTCATTCAAACGCGAGCGGGAGTAATTATGAGTTTATATGGACGCAAACTAATATTATGTCGGAGTCCTCTGCTTGTTTAGCAAGTAAACATGCTGCACAGAGTTTTGTACGTCTGTATGTAAGAGCTTTCTCTGAATTTTCAGCACAATTGATGAAATAGGATCGCGCAACTTTCACGCTTTCAAAACGAAACTACGGAGAACACCCACAGTAGTTTTATCAATGAAAGGCTAAAAATAGCACTGTTCACCGTATGTTCACGCCAGAAGTAAAAAAAGACGTAAAACTTGTGTTTAATACCTCGGATTAGATAAATGGGCGGAGAGAAGGCGGTCGCGTGTGGCTGTTCGAACACATTCAACCACATTTGCGTTCCGCAGCTCCAAAGCGATCCGATCGAAAGTGGTTTCGACTACGTCTGGATGTGGTTGAAAGTGGTCGAAAGTGGACGCGTTCAAAACGTTTTGAACACCGTTTACACCTGGCATTAACGTCGTCCACTTGTGATCCGATCGACGAAAACGCATGTTAATGCCAAGTGTAAACAGCCTCATACATTAGCAGTCCACTTCAAAATAGACTAAATATTATGGACAGTAAATTACATTATGACATTTGGATTATCATGTCAGGATAACGAGAAAACAACTTTTGTTATCTCGAGATCACAAGAAATTAAGTCGTGATCACGAGAAAATAAGCAAGCAAAAATAATAATAGTGCATGTCCTCTCTCGGCTTCCGTAAAAGAGTACTATTCAGAAATTTTCACCAAACAGATGAAATTTTACACTTTTATGTAAAGCAACTTACAGGTACCGGAAATGTTTTTATGCAGTTAGGGTGTGTTCATTTACGCAAAAAAGGTGTTTTGGACATAAACGTTTGAAAACGGTTTTCAATTTTTTTTAAATAAGGCTTTGTCGTCTTTGTGTAAACTACAAAAATGTTAATCTGTGATAACATTTCTTTAAATATATTTTCTTTTGTGATTCACAAGAGTCATATAAAGGTTTGCAATTAAGGATGAA
Source organism: Paramisgurnus dabryanus (assembly GCF_030506205.2). Taxonomy (NCBI): domain Eukaryota; kingdom Metazoa; phylum Chordata; class Actinopteri; order Cypriniformes; family Cobitidae; genus Paramisgurnus; species Paramisgurnus dabryanus. Next base: position 24,869,025 of record NC_133355.1, on the reverse strand, counting down.
TGAATGTTGATCAAATTTTTGTTTTTGGCTGCAACAAGGTTTCGTGGGTGGCTATTATGTCATTGCTTTGCTGTTGCTAAACTATTCACAAAGGGTTGTTTTGCTAGTCAAAGGAAACCCACTTATAATCTAGGGGACCATACGTGACCAAGACAAAATCCTGGCCAGGATGCATCCTAGAAAAATGGCATGTATGGTCACCCTGGTATAAGTGATTTCCTAGATTGATTGCAATAAGGTACGAGAGCTGAATGGCGCTGTTAGTAATGAGCGAAGAATAACCTTAGCCTCAAGAACCTTTTTGCTTTATACAAATGGTTACTACACAATACAAATAATATTTAAGCAAAAAATATGTATCATCAAAACAACTTTCATAAAGTAAAATCCCTAAGGAGTGGTTTCCCGGACAGTGATTAGCCTAAACCAGGACTAGGCCTAAGTTTAATAAGGAAATATAAGTAGTTTTAACAAACATGCCTTACTAAAAAACATTACTTGTGTGCATTTTGAGACTAAACAAAGGGCACTGATGTATTTTAAGATATGTCAGTGCAAATTGTTTTCAGTTTGGACAGCTCACATTTATTTTAGCCTAGGACCAGTCTAATCCCTGTCCGGAAAACTGCCCCTAAAAGTCTTCCTTCCCCTGGAAAAAATAGCCTCTGACTGACTGTGAACAGCAACAGAATTGGGTGCTGCGCAGTAATACAGAATCGTTATTATTTGCAATAATAAAAATATATGCAATAAAGTTTAATATTTAGAGTTGGGGTTTGTTGTAAAGTGTGAGCAATATTAGGTGTTAACCTTAGCAAGCGCTACCAATTACAGGTAAACAAAACATCCACCACGCTGCTAACCCTGTCCATTGTTAGGTGCTAAGTTTCATGCTAATTTGCTATTATTTTTGTGTATACTATTTCTGTGCTGTGTAATATTAGCAGCACAAGCGTGAACTGTTATTTCACACATTTTACGCTGGATTAGGTGCTGATAAGATGCTGCGGCCCAACCGTCGAGCTCTTTCCTCACCTCTGCAGTCAGACGGGTGAGATGGTTTGTTTGCAGAGGCGATGGGGAGACGGTGTGTCACCGGGGGTTAAAACATCATGAAAGTCTGACAGCAGTCAAAGAGCGAAGGAAAGGAGAGTACATGAATGGTTGCCTGGCAACAGAATTAGGCAGTTTTCGGCTTTTGGTTTCAGTCGAAAAGAGCTGCGCTTTTCCTTCAGTGTCCGTACAGAGATTGCCAACCTGTCATTTTGCAAATGCATCTGATTGAATTTGCATGTGTGTGTGTGTGTGTGTGTGTGTGTGTAAATGTGTCAATCAGAGCCATAACCCCCACCAATATATTTAGATTAGTGCTTTAGTAGTAAAGGCTTTTCAATGACACCTCAATATTCGGTTACATCCATGATTTCAGTCTTGCTGAAAAACGGCATAAACCGGCCTACGCCTGGTCCTACAGGAGTTCTTAATCTGGTTTTAGAGAGGGTCTAAACACTTTTTAGCTGTCAGAATAGATACAACACCTGAGCACCGGTGTACCAGCTTGGCCAGGCACAGTGAACAACTTGGTTGAACCAGTTAAGACCAGCCATTGTTTTTTATAGCAAGAATCAGCATCCATTAGGGATGTTGATGGTAGATGCACATTAAGGATGACATTAATAAAAACAATGTGGGGGATTATTGATAAAAAATGATATATCCAGCAGCACCCAGTGAAGCATAGAGGAAATGTTAGCATGTTGTATAGCATTCAGACAGCGTATAATGAGAAGATGGTGCTTGAGCAAAAGATTTGCTGTTTTCATGAGACAAGCCGGTTAGAAAGATGAAGGAAAAGAAAATGAGAGTAATTGCATTGTGGGGAGATAAAAGTGAATAGTGAGGAAAGAGAAAAACAGTGATTTTATGAGGATGCAGAGAGAGAGAGAGCGAGAGAGCTTGAAACCAAGTGGTCAGTGCTACGCCTTAGGTAAAGTCCTTGTCTTCATGCTATTGTGGGAGTGTGTGTGTGTGTGTGTGTGTGTGTGTGTGTGTGTGTGTGTGTGTGTGTGTGTGTGTGTGTGTGTGTGTGTGTGTGTGTGTGTGTGTGTGTGTGTGTGTGTGTGTGTGTGTGTGTGTGTGTGTGTGTGTGAGTTCACCCAGCACGGCAACGAACGCTTTTCATTAGCTTCATTTTCACATAACAAAGCAGCAGTCAAGTCAAAGCTCCTCTTCACAGGCACAGTTGCCTGCATCAGACTCTTTGACAGACAGCAGCTTTTTTCCAACACCTGGTGAGCCTTCTAACTAGACAGCATTTTAAAGGTGTACTGTAGTTTTTACAGTGTTACTACTTTTGCCTATTGTGCACAGACAACAACACGTGAGCTGTTTGTAGACTGAATCCCCTTAAAAGTGGTGCTGTCAAAATGTTGCTTTGTTTGTCTGAGCATTGTGTCCAGCATAACCAAGGGCTAATCGTACTCATTCTTTTGTGCAATTGTTATTTCCGATTTTTTCGAAAAGCTTGTAAATTTTTTTTTATATTTTTCCTGTCCGCTGACTTTTACGTCGGTGCTTAGGGCGGTTGCCAATAAGGCACTCGGGAGGTTTGGGAACACTTGTGCATTGTTATAGTGCCATCAGCCAATCAGCAGATGCTTTCAAGAAAGACAGCAAATTACACAAGTTTGCTTGCCAGCTGAAGCTAGTGAGATGAAAGACTGCTCACAGAAAACCCTCCCAGATATTATACAACCTCTTTGTTTTAACCAAAGTCTATTGCATGCATCATGTGTACCCTATATGCATTAGGCAATCTCAAAATGCATTGCAACAATCTATGTGAAAAAAGTCAGGCAACGCACCAAAAATATTATGCACTGATCTTAAATTTGTCACCGATACGATAGCCGATTATTCAGAGTGATATCTGCCAATGCCAATAGGTTGGTGGTCATATTAACTAAATTCTGAAGATTAAATTTTCTGAGTGGTATTAATTCATATAATAACCATTAATATTGAACATTAAACTGTTTCTTTACATTTTGTATACACAGAACTCAAATTCATTTTCCTGTTCTCTTTAGATTGACAGAATATATCGGCCATGACTATCGGCTGTTTTTAAAGTCGCAATGAAATCGAAATGAAAAACTGTAATTTTTTATTTGTGTATTTTTGTGTATTTTTTTTACAAATAACTTTAAAGGGCACCTATTTCATTGCTAAAACTATTTTTGTGTGTGTATTTGGTATAATATAATGTGTTCACAGTTTATGGTAAAAAAAAAACCCATTATTTTCCACATATCGTACATTTTAGGTCCAGATATACTGCTTCCTCAAACGCTCTTAAATTGGGTAAAACTCATTGATTTGAAAAGCACTGTGTCCCTGATTGGCCAGCTAATCTGTAGGTTGTGATTGGCCTGAATACCTCTGATGTCAGGAAATGTGATGCTCCTAACCATGTTTGAAAGATTCGCTCACAATGCAATGCTAACAGGAGTTAACTTACAAGCTGTGAGTCATAGCGGGAGGAATTATTCAATTCAATTTATTTATATAGCGCTTTTCACAAAAGTCAATTGTTTCAAAGCAGCTTTACATAAATAGAAGCAGTGAAAAGCATAGAAAAACGACAGATAGCACAACAAAATACATGATAGCATGAGCAGTTAAATTTGCTGCGGCTATGACTCAATATTATAATTGCACGTATTACTAAAGCAACGTCTAGAAGAGGAAGCTAAGTAAAGCCCAAAAAGACTGCCTCCCCGGGGTGAAAAACCCCCTAGGAGAAAAAAAACCCGGGCTTTTATCCGAGGAAAAATAAGTCCTAGGAGGGAAAAACCCTTGGGAGAACGGAAATGGAGATTTAGCGGAGATTAAGCGGTTCTGCCGGTGATCGTTGGTCAGGTATCAGCTGGGCATAACGTTGAAGGACAGCCAGTAGATCAGAGGTGTGCCGACTTTCACATCTACCGGGACTGGGTCTGGGTCCTCGGGTCGAGGACGAGACAGGGAGAGAAAAACAAAATCGTATTAGCGTAGCGGCCGTTCATATGTATTGAAGTGTCACACAGTGATGTGGTTTAACTCAGCTTAGTTCCAGACAGACTAACTATTGCGGCATAATTATATTATCCTCAGTTGAGGATTTAGCAAATTGGGGGCCCAATGCGAGGGTATATACTGTATGGTAACTAAGGGTCACCTTCCGATCTTTTAGAGAAAATGAAACCTGAGGACCCATTTGACTAAGGCCTAAAGCCCCACTGTCGTCGTTAATGCAGGTTCAGTGGCAAACGGGTCTATATTGTATACCATTTACAGGACCACGAGAAAACACCAAACATCGCAACCCGACCATACGTGCTAACCCGTTTGACTAAGGCTGGAGGCCCCACTGTCGTCGTTAATGCAGGTTCAGTGGCAAACGGGTCGGTATGGCATACTATTCACAAGACACACGAAAGCACCACAATCGCAACCCAACCATACGTGCCAAACCGTTTGACTATGATTATGATAATGTCGGTCTTTTCTACATCACCTAGGATGTAAACTGTTTCCTACAATCCGTGTATTTGTTGTAGTCCAAGAAAAGAGATTTACGTTGGAGACGATAACTCGCGTCATCGTTTACTTTGGGGTTTCTACCTTTTGCATATCGTAAACATTTACTAATACACACTTACACATAGGGCTGGGCGATATGACCCAAAAAATTATCGAGAAAATGTTTTCCATATCAGTCGATATCGATAATTATCATGATAAATAACAAATCTTTACTCCTGTCAAATTTAAAGGCAGATTTTTGCTCCTGAATGAAAATTGTAAAAACCAGACAGTTAATAATGGTTTTGAACTACTTTTTATTCAGAACATGACAAATACAAATACTAAAATCTTGTTTTAATGCATCTGTATTAAATGTAAATCTATTTGTTATGAAATCAACACATTTCTGACACAAAAGCAGCAGACTACTGTCACTTTAAGACCCAAGACAGACTGCTTTAAGTTTCAATATACTGACTAACAGCTGTTTATGTTCACTTAAACAAGAAAGAAAACTTAGTTCAGTGATCATGCGTGTGTTATACATATACGAGCTATACACGCTGATAAATGGATGTCAAGGGTGTCACGTTGCTGTGGGAGCGCACATACGCAAACACTATATTCACTGCAGTGTTGGATCTGCTGCTTTTCCTCAGTTTCCTGAATTTGTGAATGTCCTGTAAATATACTTTTAAAGCTGTGCCGATGTGTGTGTGCGCAAGGCGGACGCTGAATGAAAGTACAGTATACTGCACCTATTGTGTCTGCTGTGTTTGACGAACCCTGTTTGCGCGTCCAACATTACACACAAGAAAATGTTTCCGCGCATTTGGATTCCATGATTCCGTCCGCGTTATCCGCATGGCGAAAATCATAGGTCTCTACTAATAAATGAATAACTTGCCTCATCTTCCACTCCTTCAAGTCTAACTGACACTGTGATTGTAAACCAAGAGCGCGTGCCGCATCCGGAAGTGCTCGCGCAACATTACGCACAGTGCGTAAACATTATCGATCACTTATCGAACTGTCCTTATCGTTTTATCGAAAAAGTTTATATCGGTAAAATTATCGTTATCGAATTATCGCCCAGCACTACTTACACACCAAAGGAAATGTAAAATCATGAATCGGACCATAGGTGCTCTTTAATCAAAGATGCAAATCTCTTCACCTCCTCAAAATGATCTCTCTTTACTTCTAGTCAACTTTAATTCCAGTCCAGTTACTTCCGGTCCGGGAAAAGATCGCAGCGATTAGCAAATAGCAACACGACCCAAGTCCAAACGATCCAATCAGATCTCGATGAACGTTTTCAAGTCCAGCCCAGCTAGACAAAAAATATAAACTTTTAATTAAATTAGTGTTTAAAACAAGCATGGAATAAGAAAAATTTTCTTGAAATAAGTTTACTTTTTCATAAAACAATTTTCTTATTCCATTGGCAGATTCTTTTGCTTGTTTTAAGCACAATTTCTCTTAAATCTTATGTTTTTTTTTTGTCTAAAACTAGACTTATTTTCCTTGGTCATTTTTCTCATCAAGAAAATACATATTAATTTAAGAATTTTTAGATATAGTGGAAAAACGTTTGCTAATATTCACAGTCAATACACTTGTTCATGGTGGGTTGTTTCAACCAAGGGTTAGGTTTGTCCATATTTGACCCAACCATGGGTTAAAACAACCCACCATTTTTAAGAGTGTATTTTAATATTTACATTTATGCACTTTAATCAGTTCATTCAAGCTTTACATTTTATTAATGTGTGTTCCCTGAGATCAAACCCATGAACGTTTCCGCTGCTAATGCAATGCTATTCTAGTTAAACTAGAATACAGAAAAACCCTATCTGAGGGGTCTTTTACACAACAACGTTTTTAATGGAAACCTGGAAAGTGTTCATGCAGTTTGACTGTTCATTTACGCAACAAAGGCATTTTGGGTTTCAAAGGTCAAGTTTTTGAAAACGACGCCTTGTCTTATAACTGTAAACTGTGAATAAATGAGAACGGTGACATCATGCACATGTTTTTATTCAGTCTAACCAAAACAACAATGACAGCCCAGTGTTTGTGCTGCTCAAGATACTGAATTTATAGACAGTTTCATTGGACACATGCACATTGTCATGGTTATGCGCTGTGTTTGTTTATCAATCTGGCTAGTGGCTAAACTGACCTCTGGGACAATTACATTGTCGAAAATAAAAAAAATCAGTTTGCTAAAAACAAGGGGAGACGGAGAGCATGGATCACTGTGTGAAGAGAGCCAGGCAAGAACTCAAGGATATACATTCATTTTACACAGTAACGTTAACTCAGTATAGTAGTTCATACGGTTTAGCTATGATCTGAAGTTAGATCATTTATTTAGCTTGTTATTAGAAATAATCTACTTTAGAGGGAATTGATTCTTGTTATTGATTCTTTGCGGAAGTCTGCCGGTAGTTAATTTGGGCCGCAAAAGCCGTTTGTTTATGTTGTTAACGTTTCTCCAATTTTGCAGCTTTATAGAAAAAATCTACCTCATTGTCCGTCTTAACAAAAGTGTGAGATGCTAAATTATTTAAATTATTTTTTACTCTGTGGAAGAATGCGTAGGCATTTAGTGTTTCTTTCCTTCTTCTGGCCTGGCATGCGTAATACAGCATTTTTGGTCATGTTCATGGATCTGCATAAAGCTGGGTTCACACCAGCTGCGGTAGAGACGTCAAGCGTGAGTGATTTTAATGTTAAGTCAATGTGAAGACACGTTGAGGCGCATCTGGAGGTCTCGTGGAGCGAATGAGGTGTTAAGCGCAGCGCGATAGACGTGATTCCGCTTCACTCGCACGTCTAGTTCGCGAATGGCGCAAATTGAGCGTTGCCGAAGTTAACCAATCAGGAGCTTGCTCTAGTAGTGACGTGATTACAGGAAGCGAGCGGAGTCACAGAAGCCCCTTCCATGATGCCAATTTCCGCGTGAATGTCTCGATTACTAAAATTTCATGCGCGGCTTTCACGTGTGAATGAAGCGAGTTAACTCCAAATGTTTAAGCGGCAAACTAGGCGTGGTAGACGCAAATTAGACACCTCAAACGCGGCTGGTGTAAACTCACAATAACAGAACTTGTTGTGTGTATGTGACATTTTTGAATTTCAATTTTTACGTTTTTTTACTACATGTAAACGTTGCCTGGATAAATATTTATCTCGTCCTTAGATATGTCTGATTGGTCTGTTGTTTTGGAACCGACATTCATTCCCTATTAAAACTATTTTTAACTTGAACACGCATTAAAACACAGCACCTATGAGCTAAATATTACATCATCGTTTGCACAGACAAACGTAAAAAACTGTTTAGGCATAAACACAAGAATTCACCCTGCGTAAATGACCTCTCAGAGAGCAGTGGTTCATGTAGGCAGTAGAAATGCTTGTTCCTCTCTTTACACCCTCCATATACTGCATTCATGAAAATCTCCTTTGCTAAAGTTAATCCTAACCTGTCTTTTATGCCGAGACCTCCGCTCCTGTGAAGCAAAGCCTCGTCTGCTTTTATAGTCTGAGATGAAATGTGTTATGGTTCATATGCTCATTCATACTCCTTTGAGACCGGTTAGAAGGCGTGAATAATCTTCAAAAATTGCTTGAATTGTAACTACAGGAAATGTACAGCCTGCTGCCCATCCAGTTGCATGGCTACCTGTATTTCAAATAAGCGTGTCATCTGAATAAAATGAATTTATGTAGATTAGTCCAGGATGATTGTTAGCTGTCTAATCAGATTTCGCGTGAGTGAACGTAAGTCTGCGTCAGTTTGTGAAGGCCACGGTTCTTTGTCCTAGATTTCGCTCTGTGGTTTCATGGCTCTTTGAAGCCTCTCTCTTTCCCCCTGCAATTCCTCGCTCATTACAGTGGCATATGAACATGTCCTGCTATTGCGTCTTTCTTTCAGTGTTTCCCCTCCCTTCAACATCGTATACAGGGTCCAACTTTAACACAACATGTAGCCATTAAAAATGAGGATTTTTGGATAAATGAAATGCTGGTCGGTAGCTTGATTTTGAATGTGCAACATCATGTGGTTTTACTGATGTGTCTTATGTTTTGGTGGGAAATGCAGTCTGGAAGTGAAAACAACAATATGGTGTATGATCGCGCAAGTGACACAGTGTGCTGTTTGCCACAAATTTGCAAGCAAAAAAGCTTATTTTTAGTGGATGAATTCCCTCAAGCTCACACAGGTGTTTGGGCAGAGTGGCCACAGGTGTAGTTTATGCTGGGTTTGGCAACCAGAAAAAGTCTAAATATTTTTGTCTTTTGTTACAGCATACAGAGTGTTTTAAATTTGAAACCTTAAAACCTGTTAAAGTAAAATGTTTTGTATAAATATGTTTGTATTATCTTAAAGGTCCAGTGTGGGGTTTTTAGCAGCATCACTTCTAAAAGTCCCACATTGCACCTTTAAAAGCTACTACTTTGGTTAGATATAACTAAGATAGATTCAGATACATTTTTAAAGACCAGCTGAAGTGCAATTAAATGCAAAGTTATGTTCGATGCATTGACGTAATTTCTGCTTAAACTGGAAGATAGTGTATATTGCATATTGAGTGGCCACTAGAGCTAGTAGTGTTTTGTTTACCTCACAGCCTGGAATCTGATGAGAAACTGAATTGCAGAATGACGGCAAAAATCGTTGGTCCATATTGGCAAATTGTCCATTTGTCCATGTTTTGGAGCACACTAGTTTTTAGATACTGTATCCTTAGAGTGCACCTAATTCATTGCTAAAAACAATGTTTTTTTGTGTATTTGGTATAATACAACATGTTTGCATGGTTTATAGTTAAAAAACATTATTTACCACATACCGTACATTTTTTTGGCTTTGAAAAGCTCTGTGTCTCTGAATGGCCAGCTAATCTGTACATTGTGATTGGTCTGAATACCTCTGATGTCAGCCGGAAACGTGACGCTTCTTACCATGTTTGAAAGATTCGGTCACAATGCAATGCTAACAGGAGTTAACTTACAGACTGTGAGTCCAAAGCAGGAGGAATTATGATAATGTCGGTGTTGTCTACATCATCATCCCACCAATCTGTGTGTTTATTGTAGTCCAAGAAAAGAGATTTATGTTGGAGATTAGGGCTGGGACAACGCGTCGCCGTAATCGACGAAGTCGACGCAAAAAATCTGTCGACGCAAAATATGCGCGTCGATTCGTCAGACCCAAAAAGACGGCACCGTTTTGAGTAGTAGCAACGCGAGTGGCTCCAGTCCACGCCGGCTTCACAGCAAGTGTGAGCAGTGCGTAAGCGGCGCATGTTTTTTCAGCGCCCATGTTAACAAGCATGCACCCTGCCGCATGAGGAGCGCGAGCTCGCGGCTCTGTAGCAACAGTGCTGTGATCGTTTCTGCGTGGGTTCTGCTGCGCTGCTCAAGCTCATTTAAAGTGAAAGTGCTTTGTTTATGGTTTAAATGCTCGTGGATTGACGCGAAAGAGTGTCATTTTACCATAAAATCACGAATGTGATGCCAAGTGTGTTTTAAAGCAATTTAACAAAAAGCAATGAAATATGTAAAAACACACTGTTGCCAGAAACCTGCGTTTTCATTCACTCTCTGTACAGCAGTAAATGAGTCCTCATCTATCTTAATAAACTTAAAGGAACAGTATGTAAGAAATTTATATCAATGAATCATAAAATGGCCCTGATATGTCACTAGACATTAAGAAATCATTTTCATTTCAAATACTTATATCACTGACAACAGTGGTCCGGCCAGGATATTGTAATTTAAAAAGTGGAGTTGCAGCCCTCAACTGATGTTTATGTTGTCATTTTGTGTATTGGCCACCAGTACCAGATTGCAGTACCAGTTTTAGCCACAAGTTTTGTTATTGCAATACCAGTTTTGGCCACAATCCTACATACTGTTCCTTTAAGAGAAAGAGATTTAATAGTATATGTGCTTCTTAAGTCTAATTGTGTTTATATCTGTCATTAAATGGACTAGAACAGCACGAAAACAATGTGGATTAAACAAATCAAGTTATAAAAATTACACTGTGTGACCATCAAAAGGCACATTGAAGAGGTTTTGCTCATAAATGCATGCAAAATAAAGTCATTTGAACTTGAGATTTTTATACTGTTACTAAACAGCACAGAATGAGCTGCAAACGCTTTATGAAATGCTACCTCTGACTAAGAATGCATTATTTTGTACTTGTATAGTCTTTATTTATTTTGAAATTTCAAGAGCAATAAACATATATTGAAATGTTTACATTCAGATATGTAAATCAACATGTATAAATTGCTATTAGTTAATTAATGGGGAGATAATTGATAATCGAATCGAACTGATAAAATGAATCGTTAGATTAATAGATGCATCGAAAAAAGAATCGCTAGATTAATCGTTAAAAAAATAAACGTTTATCCCAGCCCTATTGGAGATGATAACTCGTTTACTTTGGGGTTTGTACCCTTTGCATATTGTTAACATACTTATACACCAAAGGAAATGTAAAATCGGAAATCAGACCATAGTTGCTCTTTAATGTCCCTGTGAACCGGAAGTTGCGATCGACTTCCGTGTTGTGACGTATTGTATAGTACAAGCCATCTAGCTGACGTCACACAAGAGGACAGAATTACATTTTTAGATTTTATTTGAAGTTTGTGAGGAGCACATAAATAAAAAACACACGTAATTGTTTAAAAACACTGCAGTATTGTATAAAAAATACGAATTGTCAGTTTTTATTTAATAGGGACTTTAAAGGCGGAGTGCATAATGTTTGAAAAAAACTTTGGAGTTAAGCTGAGTACCAAAACACACTTGTAGCCAATCAGCAGTAAGGGGCGTGTCTACTAACCAAGATTGTTGCCTGGCTTGCGTATGTGTGGGGCGGGTCTATCAAAAGAAGGTCCTGATTCTATTGGGGTACAACCTTGTCACGACTGTTTCCCGAAAGCATAGTAACTTGGTCGCACATTCCTCGTTTGAACGATGTTGGTTTAACAACATAGTTGATGATGTCACGTGGGAGGTGAAGTACTAATTAATCTGTGCAAATCGATTTAATGTCAGATTATTGCTGTAAATAACATATATTGCATCGGAAGACTGATTTTGTTATCGTGATTTAGTTATCTGTTTTTTATTTTCAAGATATTTAATTAACGCGCAAGTTCCCTCTTACGTCACTCCTCCCAGGGATTCTCCAGGGTCTTAAACCTCGTAGGGTTGCGCACATGCGCAGTTTTCAAATGCAGCGCTTTCATTCTGTTTACAAATTTAAAGACATAAAATTTTTTTTTCAGATATTTCAACTGATGGATATATACTGTACTACATGTTTTTTGCTTATTTTGTTCAAAAGCACGATCAACGTAAGTCTACATATGATAATAACAAGGAACGATGCTTCTAACGACAGGTCAAGAGCTGTCTTTCCAACGACACAAGTTAGAGATGCAGTTTGCGAATGTTCGTTTGAACGATGGTTTCGGGAAACACCAAATCGTTAAACGATGTGAACTTACAATGTTGGTTGGCTAACGATGCTTTTGGGAAACGCACCCCAATTCTGGCATGAGAGTCAGACGCTCTAACAAGGAGACTAAAGGCCATGAGCTCCAACGTTTATCGAAGAGCACTTCTTGAGGTCTTCATTTCAAAATCTTAACAATTACAGAACGTAAACTGTACATGCCAGAATGCATTCCTCCTTCATGCTTTGCACCAGACAACACTTGTTTATAATCATAATATTTCATAGAAAAAATGCAATGCACAACATACTCTCAATATAACAATAAATAGGCTATACAAGCATACGTAGACAAGATGTCAGACTAAGAAAATAACTTTTGACCTCTTTTTTGCTTTCCTGTGTCATTCTGGGAGTTCCCTTCTATTCTAACAACTGTATTTCTGCCGTCTTATCCTCAATGGTAATATTTCTTGAATTTGTTTCGTGGCGGTCCTGTCAAATACGATGATATGCTGCCTGCTTGGAATCCTTTTCATTTATTATTTGGCTGTTTTCGTGGTAAAATAGATTTTTGGTCCTTAGCAACATTTGGAAAATCTGGGCATGGATTAAAAAGGATCATCACATAACCTAGACGCACTGTCACCTATTGTAACAGGAGTGGCAAGCGCTGAAAGTAATCCTGATTTTACTGTTGTTTGCACTTTTGCGTGGCAGTGTTTTTACTTAATTATTAAATTACTTTAATATTTGGCCATTTTTATGGCCGTTTGATGACCATTAATCATGAGGGGGGGATGAGGTGGGGATAACCCCCCCCCAGCTAAATGGACCCTTTTGGTATCGCTTACTAAAAACAAAACCCATACAGATCGACCAAAACTGATATTGTCAGAACACCAACAAATGCTCATTCATCACGTCCATCCCATCCTCGCATACGGCTGCTGCTCGCGGGAGCGTCTGAGCCGGAAAGCAGTTAGGTGGAAAGAGAATATTGATGGGGCGAGGCTCACACCTTGATGCAGATATGAAACGGATCTGTGGGATGAGTAAGGAAAGGCACCCTGCCGCGAGTGACTCATTTGGTCGGTCGTGGTAGACTAACTGTGAATCTAGAAGAAGAGATCAGCTGTTCAGAGATTTCAGAGGGGCCGTCTGTCCGCGAGTGCCGTTTCTGATCTGCTTCTCCTCTCGCCCCGTGCCTCCTTCCCTCCCACCTTCTCTCTCTTCTCATCCGTCTGAATCCTCTCTCGCACCCTTTAAACAGTCACTCTCCACCCTCTGTTTTCACACCCGGCCTGTCCTTTTCTAATAATGCTCTCTTTTTCTCTCTCTCTCTCTCTTGCTCTGCAGGTGGAAGAATGGCCTTCTCATTTATTGCATTGATTCTCCTTTGGTCTTTCTCTCTCACCTCAGCGTCACGCAATACAACAGCAGGTAACACTGGAGTGATCTGTATGTGTGTGATCTTACATGAGCGTTTTAGGTTTCTTTGTATGTGTGTTGAATTTACTGTCTTGGGTTTTGGCAGTGTGTTTATATTCTGGCTGTGTATAAGGCCTCATTCACCGGTCAGCATCTAGAATTGAATTTTTCCTCACGTCGTCTCAGTCCGGCTCTAATTGCATCTTTCCTATCTTAAATTTTCTGCTTTGCCCGAGCCGAACGGCTAATGAAACCCAATATCAACACTATTAGATGTCTGACAGCTATAATAAGTACATAAATCCTCATGTATATTATTCCCTTATATATAATTGTCTCGTTCTATGGGCCGTTGAATGGCCTGAGGTACATCTCTTGTCAGCTTATACATATCTCCTCATCTATCTCGGTTGTGTACACAGTCAATGCAAAGTTTTGTGACTGACAGCCACATTTAAGTATCATTTAATGTGTGAACAGAATACAGAAGTCATTCCTACCACCTGGCAGTGTCAATAAGAAACCTGCACCCTTTGTGAAATGCTGCCATCAGGGGGTATGTTGGACACAATGGGGCTGCTTGTAAGGAGCCTACTGAATCATAAAATGACAAATGGGACACCCTATGGGCTCGCTGACTTCACATCATGTGTGCCATTTAGTTTACAGGCTGCCTACAGTTTATCCCATTTGACCAAAGTAATACAAGTGATTATTATTGATTTTGAGCAGCTTGCACCCTCTTGATCGTAATGTTTGGGTTACTGCTACTAATTCAGGGCTGGCTGAAATCATTATAAAGGAAAAAACGGACTGCTGATCAAATTGGGGAGGGAGTTAAGATGTACATCACTGCCTTACAGGTAATAAACACCTAGATAATGCAGTAGGTTTCCCCAAGTTAAAGGAATAGTCTACCCTTTTGCCATATTAAACTATGTTATTACCTCAACCTAGACGAATTAATACATATCTTTTTTTTTTCAATGCGTGCACTGTACAGCGTGTTGTGAATGTGTTCGCTTTTAGCCTAGACCCATTCACTCCTATGGTACCAAAAAAAAGTTTTATTTTGTGGCACCATACTTACTGGTGTAACTCCTCATGTAAATAGGGAAAACACGGAAGTGTTTGGTGGCTTCCCTGTTTGGTACCATAGGAATGAATGGGGCTAGGCTAAATGCTAACACATTCACAACATGCTGTACAGTGCACGCATTGAAAAAAGATAAATATGTATTAATTCGTCTAAATTGAGGTAATAACATAGTTTAATATGGCAAAAAAATGGTCGGGTCCTGATCACACTGTCAGGGCTTATTTCGCGATAACTACCGGCTGCCTATACATTATCCCTTACTTAGAATAATCCATTGAATCTGATTAGACCATTAGCATCACTCAAAAATGACCAAAGAGTTTCGATATTTTTCATATTTAAAACTTTCCTTGATTACTTTCAATAGCAGGGGATTATTTTGGGGCACTGCATAATATCACTGCGCCTGCTGCAGCCATGTTACAGCAGCAAAGTCTTTGATTATTACGCCAAAATGAGAGTATAGTTCCTAGACATATCGGCCTAGAAAATCACAACTTTTAATTTTCCATCTGTCTTAGTATACGATGTAACTA
This sequence comes from Paramisgurnus dabryanus, assembly GCF_030506205.2. Taxonomy (NCBI): domain Eukaryota; kingdom Metazoa; phylum Chordata; class Actinopteri; order Cypriniformes; family Cobitidae; genus Paramisgurnus; species Paramisgurnus dabryanus. The sequence continues at coordinate 24,853,889 of NC_133355.1, read as the reverse complement.
CAGAAGAGTCAAGTTTAAAGTTTTTGAGCGCGATGCTAATGGTCTAATCAGATTCAATGGATTGTGCTAAGCTATGCTAAAAGTGGTACAGCCAGACCTGGAGATCAGCTGAATGGATTCCAAAACAGTAATAATCAAATGTTTAACTCTAGGGGAGCTGGAAAATGAGCATGTTTTCCAAAAAAGTGGAGTATCCCTTTAATATAATTTAAACGGATGAGTTACAAAAAAATTCACCCCTCACAGTTGTCATGAGGGGCAAAATTAGCAATACAGACCAAAACACTTTTTGTACAAGGCTGTAAACATATTATTTTCTGCTGCAAAGTTGGACATTTTAACATGGGAGTCTATGGGAATTGATTCCCTTTTGGAGCCAGCCTCTAGTGGTACGTCGATGAATTTCAGTTTAATCACTTCGGTATTGACTTCATCAGAGAGATTGGAAGGTTGCCCCTCGGTTATCATCTATGAATACAGAGAAAACTGAGACAAAACATTTTTGAAAAAACATTATTGTTGTGGGTTGTGGTGAACAGAACACCAAAAAACGAGACCTTATCAGAGAGGCTATTAAATACGCTGGCTGATATATTAAAATGTGTTTATTTTTCTTCTTCTGTCTGACGTTTAGATATTAATAAAGCAATATCGCTCTCGTAGTCATGTGATATTGCTCTATATCACCACGGCTGTGATTAGGCCAGAGTACTGGAGACAATCACAGCCATGCTGATATAGAGCCCTATTACACGACTATGAAAGCCATATTGCATTAATACAACAAGTGTGTAAAAAATCAACAACAGAGTATCTTTAAAAGCCTCTTTTGTGCATAACTACTTTCTTCCGCCATGGATTCAAAGCACCAGGATAATGTTTTGAATGTCATAACTGATGTGGGAAGAGCTCCAGACTGAAACATGAGCGCTTATACCACTATATATCCATTAGGATACGTGATAACAAGAAGTTGGTTTGTAGTCTGTGCCAATACTTGATGGCAATAGATGCACTATTAGCATGCAACCTCCTGTTAAATGTCACGCTGTCACTTATAAATCTGAAGGGGGCGGTGTTGACGATCACTAATGATTTTCCGTTTATCGTAGTACTTATTGCTTGTTTTTAGTGTCTGTGACATAAATAAACACACAATGTGTTTTAAAAGAGCATTTGAAAAAAATAGAGCGGCTAAATGTGTGTGAATATCTGCTCTGGTAAAAGATTTTTTCCAGTTACAAATATGTGACCGTATGGTTTAAACAAGCCTAATTCTAAAACGACCTGTGGAGGAATGATACAAACGGTGAACATGTGACATTCACAAAACGAGATTTTATTTTGTATTAATTTGCACTATAAAGTGTATTTAATTTTTTGGTAACTGTTAAAGCTCCCATAACACAAGCTGTTTTTGCATTTCTGATATTAATCTGGAGTACCTATAGAGTAGTATTACATCCTTTATATCTCCGAAGTGTCTTCAGTTTAATCAGATTTATAAAAGACAGATTAGTTTAGTGCCTATTTCCCAAATAACACAAAAGTCTTACTTTCCGCATGCAACTCATGGCCCGGTTGAGAAAACCAGCGTTAAATAAACACACACACACACACACACACACACACACACAAAACTCTGCTACTACCCCAGATAAACAAACAATAACCATTGTTTCCATAAGGCTGGCTTTTTTCCCCTTACATAAAAAACACACTTCATTATTCATGCCATTGTTAAGGCTTGATAGTAAACAAAGCTATCGCGTGAATTGCTGTTTGTAAGTTCTAGCATCTCTGCTGATTGAAACCCCACCCACCCGTCAATAACTTACTAAAATCATACTTATTAAAAATAAATGATACGTATAGAAACCCCTGAAACGTCAGCTGAGCCCGTAATCTAAAAAATCTTTCCGAAACTGCATTCGGCACAGAAATACTCTGTAGCACACTGTAACACGTAAATGCATTTTTGACACTTTGCCTATATGTTTAGCATGAGGAAACAACTCTTAAACGGTGTTAATAAGTCAGAATGCATGAAATACCATTGAACCACCCTTTTAAAGCAACACTATGTAGTTTCCATGTAAAAATGACTTACAGCTCCCCCATGTGGTTGAAAAGCGCAACAGTGCCTGGTATCAGACACTCTTCTGCAGGCAGGGGGAGGGGCGGGGCTGTGTTTCCTACCCTCCACCACCACTTTCAGAGTGTGCTTGTAGCAGCTAGGAGGCTGCTCAGGTTGCAGCAACAGTACAATTTGTCCAGTTAAAAATTGTTCTATCACTGAAATTATTTTAGAGACATTATTTAAAGGTAAAAAAAACTACATAGTGTTGCTTTAATGCAGTTTTCCTCTCTGGCCTACTTTAAGGGGGCGCTGCCACTGGTCATAACTCAAAATAAAAATTTATGTAAAATGCAAAACTATAAAAACCTTGATTCAATATGTATAATAAAACATTATTTTTGAGTAAGCTACCTTTTCCCCATAGGTGTTTGTTTACAGGCATGTCAAAAGCACACAAATTGTAAATTTTAAATTAGTATACAGTATATGGATGCGGTTTTATCCAACATTTATCCATGTGTTTTGATATTAGTTCAGTAAGTTGGAGCTACAATGTGTATTAATGAAGAAATTCAATGCCACATCAACAACATTACAGATCTTCGAAAAAAATAAATGATTTTTATACAAATTTTAACATTTTATTTGTTTCGTCTGTTTGGTAAGCTGTGCAGTATAGACCTTTTCCGTGTTTGCAAACAGAGATGACCTTTGTTGTGGGCGGAGCCCAACTGGTGGCAGAAAGTGACAGCTCTGCTATAGCGGTGTGAAGTGTTTAAACTGTTATTTTTATGGATCCGGTGCTCTGTCGAAGTCTGTTTCCCCTATGTTTCTCTGTAGTGTAATGTTTCTTATAGCGTTTTCACCACTTTACATTTATTTTTAGATAAATTAAAAGTTTAAATGGCTTGGCTACTGATGTGTGCATGTATGTAATGTATATGGGTTGTTCTTTATTGGTAAATCAATTATTTTTATAGTATGAATCACTAAAGTACATGTAAGAGCAATACTATCATATAATATCATTTATTAAATATTTCATTATTTTTCTGTTTTCTATTATCTCTTCCTTATAGACCGTTTCAGCAGAAACAACATAAACAAGCGGCTGTCGCGGTCCGCACGTAACTTCCGGTAAACTCCGTTAAGAATAAATAACAACAAAGTTCTTTAAACATAGTTTATTTATATAACAAGCAAAAAAACAACACATAGATTACCTAGGAAACCAAAACATTTGTTATTTTCGACGAGGCATTCGTTCAAGAGATCAGTTTAGTAACTAGTCAGACCATTAAAAAAACGAAACCGGAAGTAAGGTTCGGATCCAGACGTGTATCACGTGCGTCCGATGAAACCGTCTATATTTATAGCCTACGTGTTTGCTCTAAAATTATTATAAAACTATTATGTTTACATACAAATTAATTTGTATAGGCCTGTTTATATATTAATAAGACTTTACATCATGTGTGTGTGTGTGTGTGTGTGTGTGTGTGTGTGTTCTATATTTATATATTAATTAAGTATATAAACATAATAATTTTAGAACAAACAGGAAGAAGACATAGGTAAAGATATAAGGTAAAAAGAAATAATAGAAAACTGAAAAAAAATATGAAATATTTAATAAATGGTTATATTATTGATATTATGAACTCATTCAAATCTTTATTCCTTCTAAATAAATTATGCGTGATGAAACGCTATAAGAAATGCATAGAGGAAACAGACAGAACACCGGACATCTTCTCTAATTATTTTCTATTGTAATTATTATAAGATTTCCAAATGATTTCATCACTTCAGTCTGTCCGTTTAAGAGCTTATTGCAACCATAAACGCCTACTTTTATCTTCAAATGGTGTCTTCGATGATGGTATACTATAAAAATGAAGGCCATCTTTTTTGGCATTCCTATTTTGACACTCAACAGCACAACAAGACATTTTCTAGTGAGTTGTCTTGCTCGTTTCACTTGTGTCTAATTCATTTCCATTGTTTTTCTGCCACCACATTGTGCACGCAGCTTGCAGTGACGTAACTGTGACGTCTACTCGCAAAAGGTCTATACTTATGCAAATATTGTATTTTAGGAAAAAAATCTGTAAAAAGCAAGTAATCTGTATGTTAAGCCCCCTTAAAAATGTCAAGTGCCCCCTCAGTCATTTCATTCTGCAGCTGTGCCTGCTTTGAGTTCCCAATATGACCTTTTTAGGTGCAGACTGCAAAGGTGTACTTTTTGAAAGTGACAGCTATTTTTGGCCGTTTTTATTGTGTATGTATTGTTTAAATTAAAATTCACACTCAAAACAGTTTGTTGGCATAATTAAGTGACCAAGTCAACTTACTGTACTTACTGCAGCAAAATAGTTGCTTACAGAAGAGAAGTGCATCGTACTGCAGCGTGTATGTGGCCTTATTGAATACACCGGCAACCAAACAACAGCAGAATACATATCGCTCACGATAGGCTTGGCATTTCAAACACCTCTTCAACAATGAGCCAATAGCAATTGCCTATAGGAGAACCATTCTGCTCATGTTTTTCCATTATATACATACATACAGGATCACTCCAATACACACACGCACACCGCACACTCCTGCTGGTCTCTGCTGTCCATGGCTACCGCGTTTGATGATGACTGTAATTAACTACATAGACTGTAGGTGAAGCGGACTATAATAACAGGCTACAGCAACAGAGCTCTTTCTTTCTGATAGCAAATCTCAGGCACAACATTGAGCCCAAGGGAGAATCAGACATTTGAAGCCATAATGACTAAAAGTAATGAAAAATTTTGCTCCGAAATGTTACATTTGGGTGCTGCTTGCTGCTGTTAAAGGTGGCTTTAGCTATTTTTTTGTCAACTGGATGATAATTTTTTGTGTCTTCTTATTCAATTATAGTGTCAGGAAAAGAGAGGAAAAAAACGTCCTTAGGCGGGTTTATCATGTCACTGTTGCTTAATTTAGTTGTTCAATGCCAGCACAGATTTTTTTTAAGAAGAGGGTGCCACCTAATGGTAAAAATGAGTATTGCGGCTTTGGAGCGACTTAAAGAGATAATTCACCCAAAAATGAAAATTCTGTCATCATTTACTCTCAGGTTGTTACAAACCTATATACATTTCTTTGTTTTGATGAATGCAAAGGAAGATATTTTGAGAAATGTTTGTAACCAAGCCAATCAGAAGCACCATTGACTTTCATAATAGAAAAAAATATTTTGAAAGTTAATAGCGCTTCTGATCGGTTTAGTTAAAAACATTCCTCAAATATCTTTGTTGTGTCTAGAAGGATCAGACTGTATTTTAAAGCCACCAAACATAATTAACTATATTATTATTATTATTATTTAATTAAGAATATTAAAGTATCAGTTGCTCGTTTAAGATAAATGGTGTCCCATATGCATTTAACCCAGAAACTGTTTACACTGATTATGTCTGTTCAGGCTGTGCCATTATTCGCCCACCACGTGATGGAGGGATAAGATACAGGGGTCTGACCCAAGAGCAGGTATGGAGCATATGTTTGTGAGTTTTGTTTTGTCTGCATGTGTGTTTATATATTACAGAGGTTATATCAGTGTGTGTTTATTCTCCACGCAGATTCGTAGCGTGCAGGTGTTGCCGGTAGACTACGAAATCGAGTACATCTGCAGAGGGAACAGGGTGATCGTTGGGCCAAAGGTCAGAAAGTGTTTGCCCGATGGCACCTGGACTGATCTGACCCAGCACAGCAGATGCTGTAGGTTCAACTTTCTACTTTCCTCTGATTTCTATTCACACACAAAAACAAATCTAATAATATGGTGTGTGTGTTTCTCAGTACTGCCTTGCGCGAGGGTGTGGACGTCTCTGGAGAACGGGCGAGTGACTGTCCACCCTCCAGGCCCGGCAGTGGAGGGCACCATACTGCACTACTCCTGTCTGGAGGGTTTCATCCTGGTGGGCAGAAACAGCACGCAGTGCACTAAACTCGGCAAGTGGGACTCACCCAAACCTGTGTGCCACTGTGAGTATCAGCGTGTGGATTTTATGTTTCACAGTGATAATTGTGTATTAGTGTGTATACTAATATATATTCCCTTTTTTGCTGCTAATGTAGATGACAGACATTATACAGGTAAGATTGTTTTTGAAATCTTTACTAATGTTATGCATTTTGTAGGAATTTAGCAAAGCAATAAATGGAAATAAATGGAAAATCTTTGTCGCATTAAAAAAACATTAAAAATGTTATGATAAATAACCATTCATTATTTTGCAACCGTAAAAATGATTGCAAATTCAACTAAAATATTTTAGATATTAAATATTGTGATTTTTGCAATGTCAAAAAAAAGTTTGACATTGGACCCTGAGCTGTGTGTGCCCCTCTTCAGAGACAGACAGCAGACAGAAATGACAGAAGCAATCGGCTAAAATGTTAATGGCATTAATTTTATGCAAACAAACACTGAGGTGAATTTATCACCTCTCCAAAAATCACAGAGGTCATGTTCATTAATCGTGTGATAAGTCGATAAAGTCATTATCGCGACAGGCCTGAAATGAACATAAATGAATCATAAGGGTCATTCTTTATTTATTGAGATTTATACATTGTCCTAAGCAGTGGCGGAGTGGCAATCGGAAGAGTCTGGACTTTTCCCGGTGGGCCGGTAGTGTTTTGAGGCTGTGAGGGCCGATCTGATAATAGTTATATATTGCGAGTTATATAGCAACCCCGTCTGGGGACCTGATGTGCAGCCGCTGCCTGCCTCCCGCTGGTCAAACTGTGCAGCCTCTCTGCTCAACACAGTATATAAAAGTGTGTTCAGCAGGTCCAACCATGTCTGGGTTTTTTAAAAATATAGGGTGATCAGCAGAGGTCGGTAGAGTACTCAAAATCTATACTCAAGTAAAAGTAAAAATCTAATTATTTACTTGAGTAAGAGTAAAAAAAGTATTAGATGAAAAAACTACTCAAGTAACTACTAGTTACTACCGATCTGATAGAGAAGAAGCGTACATACCATTTTCATCTCTGTGCGTGCTGTTACTCTGTCTGACGCACCCACCGCTAGCTTAGCTTAGCACAAAGACTGGAAGTGAATGGCTCCAGCTAGCATACTGCTCCCAATAAGTGACAAAATAACGCCAACATTTTCCTATTTATGTGTTGTGATTTGTATAGTCACAGCGTGTACTAATAACAAGGTGATATGAGACACAGCCATCTTTTAACAGTATACATACTGGCAACTTTATTCTCAGAAGGCGATGCACTGCTACTTGGGCGGAGTGATTTGCACAACTCTGACCGAACTCTCTGGTCCTCACCACCGGGCTTCTCGGGTGCTGCGAGCAAATAACTCCGCCCACGTAGCAGTGCTTCCCCTTCTGAGAATATAGTTCCCTGTAGGAAATTTACAAAATATCTTCACGGAACATGATTTTTTTCTTAATATCCTAATGATTTTTGCCATAAAAGAAAAAATGATTATTTTGACCCATACCTGTAGAAAATATTGTTGGCTATTGCTACAAATATCTGTGCAAAATAATATATTAAAGGTGCCGTAGAATGTTAAACTGTATTTACCTAGGCATAGATGAATAATAAGAGCTCTGTATATGATAATGATATATCATGAGCCTCAAACACGATTGTTTTCTCATTATTATGTAAACCTTGTGCATGCAAAAGACTGCTGGAAAAATTAACACAGACTGTGACGTTAAAGTCATGATGTACGCTCCAAAATTAAATTTCACATTAAATTAATAACAATGTCACTCTAACAATGTCACATTTATAGACAAATATATTTTATATATTTTATATTTTATTATATTTTAAATCATCAACCAGGTCCGGTCCGGTCCCAATCTATAACTTTGGTTCCCGGGTCTGTTTAACATTGTGGGTAATACCCGAGTCGATCTGATTCGGAGAACACACACCCACATTTAAATAAAATAATTTGAAAACAGCAATAAAATCTAAGATGAACTGTCGCATACAAATGACGTTAATTTGCGTTAAAAAGTTTATTTTTGGTTGCTCCAGCCAGACAGCTAATCATGCATGTGTAATGTTTCTATGCCAGAAAAAAAGGTACAAAGTTGTTCCTTTTTCTGTCGCTGGGGTGGTACCCTAAAATGTACCTTTTTGGGTATAAAACACATTGAAATGTTGTACTCCAAAAGGTAGTAATACCCTAAGGACCAATTGTGTACCTTAAGGAACAATTTTGTACCAGTTAAATTTTAGGGGTACAAAACAGTTAACTGTACCTTTAATGGTACAAAATCGATCCTTAAGAAACAGAAATGTACCTCAAAAGGTACAACATTGTATTATGTTTATATACCTGTAAAGGTACAAAACGGTACCTTGGGGTACCACCCCAGCGACAAAAAAGGTACAGTTTTGTACCTTTTTTTCTGACAGTGTGGCTACTGTCAGCTTCTGCAGTGACGCAATGACTTTACCTTTGACAATTGGCTCTTTAATTTAGAAGGCGGGACTTATTCCTCCATATTGTGCGTTTTGCACTGTAGGCTACTTTGCACTTTCTCCATTTTTTATAGTAATAATATTATTAAATGGGCTGTCTTGCTGTTATATCTAATGTTTTCGCGCAGACTCTGCTCAAAGAGCACAGAAATGATAGCAAAGAAGTTAAACTAACGTCAGCATCCATGACACTGAACAAGCAATCGTTATTATAATCCAAATGGGCAAACTGTCTAAATTATTATGCAAGTTAACTCGAGAAACAAAATAATGCAAAACTGCGTTATTCATCACCGTGACTCTAAGTGGACTTTTAAGGCTGGAATAATGAGGGTTTGGGTCCAGCTTTTAAAAAATAGACAGGTCTATGTCGGTTCCGGGTTCAACTTTCAAAATAATAGACGGGTCCGGGTCAGTTCAGTGTAGCACATACACTGTTCTCTTCGGGTTCGGGTACAAATTTTTGGACCTGTGTAGACCTCTAGGCTGCAGTTGTACTATTGATGTTATAGTTATGTTTTGCAGGTCCATACAGAAAAAAAAAAAACTCATCACTCAGAAACGTCCATTAACCATTTCCAAATAATTGATTATTCCTCAAATTCTGTATCTTCATCTGATACAGGCTCAAACATAAGGTTTGATTGCACACACACAGAGCTACTAAACTGAACTGCTCTGAGAAGCAGCCAATCAGAGCAGAGCTTAACATTATTATAAGGTAATAATAGACCATTTCTTTAAAATCCTAGGGTTGTAAATGTAAAACCGTCTCTTGATAATTTTGCATCAAATAAAGCCACAAACCTTCTATGTAGATATCAGGGAACAATTTAACAGATAATTACAATGCATTCGTTGGCACCTTTAATATAAATATACAAAAATAGTAGTTTATATTATATTATTTATATTAAATAAGTTTACCTAATGCTTTTCCAATATCTTTGCAAGATATTTTTCCTGCATTTCTGCATATAATGTAACCTTGCAGAACAAAGGAAACAGCAGGTTAATTTATGTTAAGCAGGGCTTGCACAGAATTATTCGCTGTTAATCATGCAAAAACAAATGCAATCCCACATCATGCTGATGCACATTAGGATAATCTCACAACAGCAATGCAACATTCAGTGCCATTTTTCGCAGTTCATCTCCATCAGCTGTGCAAACTAAAAGCAAGGTGGGAATTCAGACGTCTTGGGCCGTGATAATCAATAAAACCTTTGCAAGATTGTGTTACTGATAAAGACTTCGGATCTGAATGGAATATTTGCTTACTACTTAGTAAATACTGTTTATAAAACTGTAATTAAAAAGTTAACATTACAATGTAAAACATTTGCTGTAGTTATGCGTGACTTACTGTAGATTTTATGTTATTTTATTTACTGGCAACAGTTTGTTCAAAGTTAAACATTAACAAGTCTTTATCTTTAAATAATAAAACTATAATGCAAAGCATTCTGTGAACCAGAAATCCTCATCAACCTTTTTCTGTTTTTCCTTCAGATTTTGGTTCCCAGAATGCTTTGCATGAGGTTTTATTTTATATTTTTATTCTGTAAAGATAAAGACTTGTTAATGTTTAATGTTTAACTTTGAACAAACTATTGCCAATAAATAACATACATTTAAATCTACAGTAAGTTACTAGCAAACAGCAACTTACAGACATTTTTAGCAGTTTTCTTGTTATTGTAAATATGTTGCTAACGAATATTATCTATTTATAATAATGGTATGTTTAAAAAGATCCAGTGTGGGTTTTAGCCTACTCCTCAATTGCTCCTCCCTTCATGTAGTGGCAGTGTTGATTTGAAATACATTTTAAGGTGTCCACGGAAATGAAAGAGTTAAATGAAATTCTTCTTCCCTGTCATAAGGGGGCAGTGTTGAATGCATGAATGAATCAATCAGTACTTCAAATATTAACCACAGGGTGGCAGCATAAGACACATTAAAGTCAGCCATGCAATACAAATGATGTGTCAGATGATGGCAGTAGTATGCAATAAACTTCCCTGTAAACTGATGTTATCTTTAAAACTGCACTGATGAGAGTCCTTAGCACGCATATCGGATGTTTATTAAAACATAAATCACACTGAATAGGTTCGCAATACAGCATCACATACGGATTCAACAGTTGACACCTGACCTAACACGCGTGACCTTGACCTTCATGGGAATAATATGTTGCTCATCCTCTGTGTTTTGGCATGTATGCGTGTGAAGCTGAGTGCAGATCAGCCCCTGGTGTTTGCTAAATTGATTAATGGAGGTGTCACCGTCTCAATATGGCAGTTGATGTCTGCGCACCAGCAGGGCTCGGAGAGAGGGTTGGTGATGGAGGGCCGACCAGCAGGAAATGAAAGAGGAGAGGAAGATGAAAATGAAGGAAGGGAAATGAGATGGAGAGAGAGTAGATGAGGAAAAGTAAATGAGAAAGGGAGGGTAGACAAAAGCATGGACTTTGGAAAAGAAAGAGAGGGAGTGCGGACTAGGTAGGTAGAGCAAAAGCAATTTAAGAGGGATGGAGAGAGTAGATGATTTATGCGCTACATCTACTTAGTAAATGGTGTTTTCTCAACACTTGTACCTGACTTGCATATCTGTGTGGACTGTGGGACGAAACCTACCATAACACAAGCAGAACACGCCAGCTGTACACAAAAAGGCCTCCTAGCTCAGCTAGTGATCAAACTGGGGACCTTTGCTTTTAGGCAACTGATCCGCTGTGCCACTCCAAGGGACTGTGATGGACAGTGAGTGAGACAGGGAGGGACTGTGGGGGACAGTAAGTGACTTTTGGAAGGGAAAAGGGGGGACAGCGAGTGATTGTGAGAGTTTACTTCCTGACGTCCACAGTCACTTACTTGCCGCAGTTCCGTTACCCTTTAAATTGCGCAAATTGACATTGCGAACTGAAAATACGGCCAATTTCGCAAAAACTCCCATATATGGCACTTGCATGAGGTGGTTTTAAAGGCAATTCGGAAAAGGTGTTTTTCGCAAAACCGCAATGGAGAAACAGATTATTCGCGTTTTTAGGTCACCTGATGCAAGTCACTTAATCATTATTTGAAGATGACGCAGTATGTATTAAAACCTCCCAGAAATACCTCAACACGTGTCTGTTCCCAAGTATAAGAGGTGTTCCTTGGCAATAATGTTTGGATAAGACTCCTACATCCTTTTTTGATTAAAAAAATTACTATTACCTTAAAGAAACACCTATACGTTACCGCTCCTAAGTATAAGAGGCTTTCCTGTTTGGATAATAATCTTACGTTGGCATGGGACAGTATGAAATTTTGGCGGTATGATAACCTTAAGCAAAAATACCGCGGTTTCATGGTGTTGCGGTATTGCCATTGCAACACTAAAATGTGTTGTTTTCAAATGTCTGCATATACAAACAACAACTTTTTAACTGGACACAATACATTTTATTTTTAAGCAACATACAACATGTATGTCAGGTCTTAAATTATAATATTCTTTCAAAAAATTATAAAATTACAATGTATTAATATTAATAATATTAAATGTAGCCATCAAATCGATTACTGTAAAAATTCAATCAATCAAAAAATCTATTAAATAATTATTAACTTAATTATTTAACTTAATGTGTGTAAACACAGCTTATACCTTGAAAACGGTATCACTTAAAATTTTAGTGGTTTTGAAACCTTGACTCTTTAAAGGTGCAGTGTGTAATTTTTAGAAGGATCTCTTGACAGAAATGCAAAATAATATACAAAACTATATTATCAGGGGTGTATAAAGACCTTTTTAAAATGAACTGTTATGTTTTTATTACCTTAGAATGAGACTTTTTTTATGTACATACACCGAGGGTCCCCTTACGTGGAAGTTGCCATTTTGTGGCGCCATGTTTCTACAGAAGCCCTTAACGGACAAACTTTTTTTACTAAGTTGTCTCCAATGATGACATGTTTTTCCGGTGGCGGCTACCGTAGCTTCTCTATGCATTTCAAATGCAAGGGGTGAGCAGTGGACTGAGCCGTTGGTTGCAATTCACAACCTCACCACTAGATGGTGCTAAAATTTACACACTGCACCTTTAAAACCTCGGTATACCTTGAAACGGGTAACCGGCCCATGCCTACGTCTCCTTCGGTTAAAAATTATGTGGATGTGATATTAGTAAACCTACCAGCATCAGTCGATGTTATGTTTGGAATTACTTATTGCGAAAACAAAAACTATGTTTTAGTCACAAATCATTGGTTAATGGAAACAATACACAATAGTTTTTGTCGCAGCTTTTGTCCCCACTGTTCGAATCGGCGGTGGTGCTTGTCTGGGACTGCCGTTTACTTTCAGGTCCAATCAGATAAAAAAATATTGCCACTGGGTCAGATTGGACTCGGGTCTAATTTTCTCGGATTTGTCTTGAATTTGGACTTTTAAAAAAAGTGTTTTTGCACCTCGGGTAATGTATAAAGTGATTTTGTTCATTTCGGGGGGCAGGTACATTTCTTTGGATCTGAGAAGATCAGTATACGTGAGAAGCGGGTTTGATCCAAATGCAGTTTTATTGAAGCACATCCAAAGACAGGCAAGGGTCACAAATCATGCAAACATATACATCAAAGGTAATCCAAACTCAGAGTCAAATAATCCAGGCGTAGGTCAAGGCAGGTGGCAAACATTCGTAAATGATATCCAGGCACGGGTAATACACAGAGGAACACAGAAACAGGATTAACGCTTGATGATGACAATCAACAATACTTCGCAACATGGATGAGTTCTAAGTGAGCTTATATAGTCCGGATAATGGCTAACAGGATGCAGGTGTGATGAACCGGTTAGTGCAAGGGATCATGGGTATTGCAGTCCAGAGGCATCATGAATCTGTTAGCATTTAGCCTAGCTAGCCCCATTCATTCCTTATGATCCAAACAGGGATGATTTTTTTACGTTTTGCGGCACACAGTAACGCCCGATTTCCACCAACTGCGGAGCGGTTGCAGATCAGCTTCGCTGTGTTACGACTCCCCACCAGTTCCGTATTTGTTGGAGAGTGGCTGCGTGCTGAAGTGACGAGGACCCATGAGGTCTCACAAATTCACATGATGATCGCGCGATATCTAGTTTTGTCTCCGCCCATTATGACGTTAAATTATGACGTTTTTACAAACCAGCCCAGATTACAACACGAGATCTCGAGAATAAATTCAGGTATGATCACGCGGGAAAGTCATGGCTCCGCCCTGCGGAGCTATACGCCATCCGGTCAAAATAGAAGATCTGCGTATTTGTGCCGGAGGGCTGCGGATGGCCAGAGCTGTGACGGATTCGGAACGCAGTCAGTGGAAATACACAAATTGACTTGAATGGAAACCGACTGACTCCACCGTCGTTCCGGAGCGGATACGCAGCCTTTCCGCAGTCGGTGGAAATTGGGGGTAACATCATCACTCCTGACTACTCCCCCTCTCGCTTAAAGTTTCGTCAATATTACTGCGGCCGAGGTCGAAGTGCTGCAAACTAAGTGCTCTTCCGCCATACAATATAGTTCTCATTTTTATCCGCTTAAAAAAACGTTTACTTACACGTGTAACTACTCAGGTAACAGTCTTTAAATAGGGAAAACATGGAAGTGTTTGGTGGCTTCTAAATTCATCCCTGTTTGGATCATAAGGAATGAATGGAGCTAGGCTAAATGCTAACAAATTCACGACGCGCTGTACAAAGATTAAGTGCACGCATTGAAAAAAGATAGTTATGTTTTAATTTAAAATTAAGTTGAGGTAAGAACATAGTAAAATATTGAAAAAACAGTGGGGTTATCCTTTAAGAGATGGTGAATGGCTGTCACAGTGAGGGACTGTGGTGGAAAGTGGAAGGTTGGTTTGGACAATGGGACATGATGTTCTAGCAACTTTTTGCGATGGTACATTTGGGCTTTACCACTTTATAAAATACCTCACTTCAGAGATACATCCTGTACCTAATACAGAGAAACATCTCCAGTTGTTATGCAGAGGTGTAGTTCAGTTTGAGGATGCTATAATGAATGGCAATCCAGGGCTGGAGCTTATTTTTTATGTTTTGCTAAGTGGTTACAGTTGTTATCAGTCACAGAAAGCAACATCTAGCACACGGCTTGACACACACTTCATCCTCTCGATTTTCTGCAGCTCATTATCCATTTCAGTGAAATCACAAAACTAATCGGAAATTATTGTGGTAATGTACATCTAATGTTTTGGTTTATTAAAAAACATTAAATTACAATGTTTTTTTTTACTGGAACTCCTTCATAAGCTATATTAATTCAATATTTGGTATACTGGAAATATTTGGTTAAAACTATATTTGTTTATAATTAAAATGATATAGATGTATAAGTGAAGCTATAAAATTAATTGTAACAAGCTCAACAGATATCGAGAGGATTTTTGATTTTACAGTACAAACAGATGATATATAATTCTTATAAAAACTAGATTTGTGCAGTCGTGTATGAAACATTTGCTTATGCAAGTCACCATAATGATAGTGTATTGTGGGTGGTAGCCAGGGTGTTGCTATTACATCGCTTTGTGGTTGCTGAGGAGTAGGTCAAAATGAAAAAGTAAAAAACAAGTTTCAATTTTATTCTCAGTCCTAGATATTGTCTAGTTCCCTCCTTCAATGTCTCCAGGAGTTTTTCACCTGTTTCATCATCCGCCTGCCTTTTCTTAACAAGCAGTGCAATCGGAGCAATCACTCCATAGCACAAATGATTGAGAAGTTGCATGTTTTTACTTGCCATTGTTGATTTAAATAAATGAAGATATGAGTGCTTTCTGAGGCGGTTTTAGGATTTCATATTTAGGGAGGCTTAGCCCTCAGTGAGAATGTGAAGAGACCACTGTGATGCTTTTTTAAATGCGCAGACCACTTATAAGTCACCATGCATGTGGAGAACAGCAAACAAGGCTTAAACTTAATTTATTCCTCTTATTTTATTGGCATTCCCTGTTTTTGCATTTTTTTTATCAGTGAATTGGTAACACTTTACAATAAGGTTGTATAACATTGGTTAAAGGGGTCATATCATGAAAATCTGACTTTTTCATGTTTAAGTGCTATAATTGGGTCCCCAGTGCTTCTCTCAACCTTGAAAATGTGAAAAAGATCAACCCAGTAACTTAGTTTTGGTAAACCATTCTCTGCAAGCATGTGAAAAAATAGGTCATTTAAATTTCGCCTGTTTTGCGACGCAGGTAGCAAGTTTAATTATAATAATACCGCCCCTTAATCTGTACTATCCAACCACGGCACAGCCATTTAGTGCAGAGAGAAAAAGAGAGAAAATAATTGACGGCACAACTGAGTTTCAATTTCAACAAACCACTATTATGTTGATCAGTGTTTATATTTTATTACCCCATTTGCATTTAAAAGGACACACCCAAAAAGGCCTACAAAGTTACAATTTTGTCTACAATTGTATAATAAATTATCTATATGGTATTCTAAACTTTACATATTTACTCTGGGGACACACCAAAGATTTATTTTACATCTTTAAAAAAATCTCATAATATGACCCCTTAGTTCTCATATGTCTGCAGCATTTTTTAATCTTTTTTCATGTTTTTAAGCATTTACTTATGCATTTTTAAAATCAAATGTTGAAACTCCTAGGGCTGGACAATAATTCAATATCAATATTTTTGCGTTATATATTTTATAATAACAGTGATATTTCGATATGCATTACAGCGTCCCTTGGCCATTCACACACGTCTAAAAACACGTGTTAAATTTTCTTTCTTCCAAATCGCACTCCCATGGCATCTTTTGTAACTAAGCAACAATGAGCTGCGCTGTTCGAGACGGCGAGGGAAACGGAATTCCTCATCGGATTTAAATTGCTCATCTGTACCTTGCGTCAAATCATATTATTGTTACTATGTGATCAATTACTCTGGTTGGGACTTTGGAGTGTTTGATACAAATTAAAGATGAATATCAATTTATAGACTTGGCAAATTCATTTGTTCAGCAGTTTGTATGTACAGACATTCATTGTAGGCATTCTTTGCAGTTTATTCCAAGGCTTTTTTAACATTCATACCGTTATTGGATTTATACCGTATCGGCTGAAATGTAGAAGTATCTTTCGATAGAATATTTGGCCATATCTTCCAGCCCTAGTAACTCCTAACAATATAATTAAAGGAATACTCCACTTTTACTTAAAAATTCCAAATAATTTACTCACCCCCATGTCATCCAACATGTTTTTTTCTTCGGTTATAAATAAAATAATTTTTTTTTAGGAAAACATTCCAGAATTGTTCTCCATATAATGAACTTTAGTAGACCTCAACAGTTTAAAGCAGAGTCCTGCAACGGATCGGGTACCCGCGGATACCTGCCTAAAAGTGTCTAAAACGTGTTGATTGTGACATTCCTAAAGTTCACGGGCTGGGAAGCGGGCGGATAATTAACTCCATACGGGCGGGTAGTAGCGCGAATGAAATATGTGCAATATTTGTATGTCTAAATTACCATTACACACGAAACAAATAACATTTGACCCATCACGTCACCACCACTGCGACAGTGCGCAACCTTTGTTGATGCTTCTTGTAGCTTAGTTTAAGCGAGCGTTGCAGGAGTTGCATAAAGTTTTGCCGTTGATAGCTGGAAGCTGAGAACATCTTCTCTTAGAAAGCATTTAGAGCCGAGACTTGTAGGAGCACAGCAGGGGTTGTGTAGGTAGGTTGTATTTTTTCTTGTTCTTTTTTTCATTAATAGGTCTATTTGTGTATAGTTATCAGGTTCCATAGCCTATTTAGGTGCCAATGGTAGGCTACTTGAATGGCACAAAAACAAAGCGCACTTTAGCTTGTTTCATTAGCCCATTCATGACACTGTTGTCGTGATGTTGAGAGAGGTATGAGATAAAAAATAAAGCACTTTAATTGGAATGATTTTAGCGTGTTTGATTTCTGCATGTGCAATTTATGCGTGTGCGGGTACGGGTCAGGAAACAAGCCAAATATTAATGGGTCTGGGCGGGTGCGGATTTAATTTTGATATTATCACGGGTGACGGGTCGGATCTGGTGCTGAACTTTAAGGGACCAAAAATGGACCCATGCTGTTAAAATTGCAGTTTTGACGCAGCTTCAAAGGGCTCTAAATGATCCCAACTGAGGCATAAAGGTCTTATCTAGCAAAACAATCCTAATTTTCGCCCTAAAAGTATTTTTAAACCACAACTTCTCATCTTGCACTAGCTGTGTGAAGCGCTAGTGTGACCTTAAGTATTGCATAATCACATCGAAAGGTCACTTGTTACATATGTCAAACGCACCCTTGCGGACCATTTTAAACAATAAATTGACACAAAGACATTCATTGGTATCATTCCACATACAACAACATCGGAACGTTCCTCTTTCTTCACACTTGTAAACACTAGAGTGGTAGTTTCACAAGTGATTACATAATGCGTATGGTCAGGCTGGTGCAAGACGAAAAGTATTTTTTGTGGCAAAAATTTGGATTGTTGGGCTGGAATAAAAAATTCATTTTGTTAACGATTAATTTAGCGTTTCTTTTTTCAATGCATCGATTATTCTAACAATTCATCATATCAGTCCGATTCGAATTCGATTTGAACCAACACAGAAACGAGTGCCGCCAGCTCGCGCTGCTCATGCGGTGGGATGGATGCTTGTTAACATGGGCGCTGAAAACAACACGCGCCGCTTATGCACGCACTGCTCACACTTGCTGTGAAACCGACGTGGACTGGAGCCACTCGCGTTGCAACTACTCTACGGCGTGGCCTTTTTGGGTCTGACGGATCCACGCGCATATTTTGCGTCGCCGTATTTTTTGCGTCGACGTCGTCGATTACATTGACGTGTTGTCCCAGCCCTATTCGCTAGATAAGACCCTTATGCCTTGATGGGATCATTAAGAGCCCTTTGACGCTGCATTGAAACACCTACTTAAACTACTGACATCTACTTAAAGGTGCTCTAAGCGAATTCACGCGTTTTAGGCCATAAAACATTTTTTGTTTCATACAGTAAACATCAATATCTGCTAGCTGCCTGTCCCCTGAAAAACGCAGTCTCTGTAGACAGCCCATGCTCCGCAAACTCCAACAAAAACAAAGTGGTCAAACCTACCACTACGAAACATAACAAAAGTGTTCCAGCCAATAAACGACAAGAAGGATTTGAGAGGGGGGTTGGGCGCATTCATGACTCTTTCAGAAAACACGGAAGGGAGCGGGAGGAGTTAGCTACGCTCTTTTTTTTTTTGACAACACTTCGAACGTCAACAAGAAGTAACTTCACACAGATTCACTTAGTTCGCTTTTAAGTCCACTATATGGAGAAAAATCCTGAAAAAAGAAGATATGGAGAAAAATAATAATTTCCTCTCGACTGAACAAAGAAAGATATAAACATCTTGGATGACATGGGGGTAGTTAAATTATTCAATTTTGTTATGCAAGTGGAATATTCCTTTAAAGTGTAACTAAACCCCTGGTCAGAGCCTGACTCCACCCACTGGCAATATTTGAAAAATGCAAGAAAAGTGGGCAGATCCCAACGGAGATAGAGGGGACGAACTAGTGTGTGGTGAGATCGTAACAAGGGCGTGGTGAGCTTGAATCTGCTTACGTCACGAGTAATTTTTTGGACTCAACATCCAATAGGAAAATTCAACTGCAGTAGCCACCGTTTAACCTGAAGAGGGCAGCACTCAGACGTTTTTACACAATATATTGTAGTATTGAAACACTTTATACCCAAATGTCAAAAAACTTACTAAAATCAATGAACAGCACTAATAAAGCATCATTCTTACAGATCGTTAACTTAAAAAAGTTGGTTTAGGGTTTAGTTACTCTTTAATGTACAATAAACTCAAATATTGGCATTAACTAATATCAACATAGAATAATACATGCCAAAAAAACGGTTAGCTACTGCATTAACTAATGTTAACCATTTTAATGAACAATTTATAAAATATTTAAATTTGAGTAAATTATTTTTAAAGTAGAAATTATACTGCTAAAATAAATTTTGGTACTAATACAGTTAAAAGTTTTACATGGGCTAGAGCCACCCCTAAGTGCTTTTACAAGCACCTTACAGATCTAAATAATGACAATGTACTATTGGAGAGAAGGAAGTATTGAAAGTCTTGGCATTGAATACACTGTCAAACCATTTAAAATAAAAGAGGCACTGTGTGTGGAAATCCTTTAGCCTTAGTGGGCAAGACAGAATGATTTGGTTTATTGATTGATGAAATAGCTAAGAATGAGTATAATGAAGGCTTGTGTCTGCTGTGGGTTGTAGTCATTAGACAAGCACATTGCTGCTCTCCAGAGAGAAGAACTTAAGAGATGCTACAGTTCAGTATTGCTGTTCAGAGTGAAGCGTCGTGATTGGTTTGCTCCCAACATACAGCATGCCGCATTAGAGGATTTTAATTATGAGAGGATGCACACAGAGAGTGCAGTCAGTCTCTCTCTCTCTCTCTCTCTCTCTCTCTCTCTCTCTCTCTCTCTCTCTCTCTCTCTCTCTATGTGTCTCATGCTGTGACTTTGCCACCTATCGACAGAGCCCACAGCAAGCAAAAGGTCATTTTATGAAAGCATTTTATGAAAGATTCATGAATTCATCATGCTTGTTGAAACTGGTTTGTATTTATCAGTCTCGCATGCGAAAATTTACATACTTACTTCACTAGCTAGTTTTGCTATTTGTGTTTATAAATATAAAAAAGGAAAACATATTTACATGGCTTTGCAACACCCCAAAATTTTGTACCTGTTTCTGCATTCATGGTTCATCCGCGTGCAATGGACCATGCGAGCAAAACCGCAATGAATAAACAAGGGCCATCTCAATCTCTCCTATTCGGTGTAGTGTTTCATTTAAAAGTGCTAATAAATTATTCAAGAACAATCATGGAATGTAAGGACCTGAAATGGCAGAAGCACCTCGCACCTCCGGCGTGTCAAAACAAGCGCGTTTGCGACTCGCGCTCCCGTATCTGCACCTGCGAGCGCATCGGCAGGATAAAACACATCGCAGTTACTGACGTGTCAGCAGCTCGAAGAGACTATCCGAAAATGGCACATCTGAAATATCTACCGGGTGACATCTAACAAGACTCTACATGAACTACAACGCATCTGATTCCTTCACAACAATGCATAAACCATCCATCTCTCTGCCTCTGCACAACTCACTACAATGATGCGAGGCTATTCTGGATGGTTGCCAGGCGATGATATGTGGTTGCTAAGGTGGTCTTTAGTTTGTTACTATGGAATTGCCAGGGTGTCTAGGTGGTTCAATATTGTAAAGTGTGCCGTATTTTAGACACTTAATCTGCACTTTAATAATGTATGCTTAATAAAATACCAAACACAATGGGATTTATTACAGATGTGAAAGTGGGATTAATTATTTAAAACGCAGCACAAACACATTTTAGGCGATTTCAAATTCGTTTGTAATCAATTGGTTTTAAATTATAAACATTTTGTATATAGACAGTATATGAAGAGCTCAGAGGCAGGCTACACACCACCTCCATCAAAAACGTGATAATGATATTAATCGTATACTCTTGCGACATGTACGCTCATCAAATATTTTCCCTTTAAATCCGCTTAATTCTGACCTCAGGCCATTCAGAAATAGCGGTCTGTTGGCAGAATCCAATAAATGCCTTGACGATTCTTCAGCAAAGTTGAAAATGTTTATAATTTGTCATATATATATATATATATATATATATATATATATATATAGTTCAAATTAAGTAAAGAGCATTTTTTTATAACTTACCAGATTGTCCGACCTCCTTATTTACTTTCTTTCAAGCAAGATCTATTTTATTCCCGTTTCTAAAAAAGTACGAAGATGTGTTGTACAGTTCAGGTGTACACATACAGCGACGATGATTTTGTCCTCTATTGTTGTTTCGTATTTCTGAGCAAGCTCCTGATCGGTTAACGCAGTGCGAATATCTGCCAAAGTTCTGATTTTTGAACTTACAATGTTATGTGTGTCAAATGCCCGAAATTTGTGACGCTTTATTTATGCAAATCGCGTCACAAACATTGTATCGCATCTTTGCATCAATTTAACATGTAAATCACTCAAGCTTAAAGCTTCATTCGCTTCTGGTGTGAATGCACCATTACTGTTACCTCTGCCAGTAACAACTGCAGAATAGTTCACCCAAAAATGTAAATTCTGTCATCATTTACTCACCATGGAAGTCAATGGGGCCTCTGATTAGGTTGGGGTTACAAACATTTCTCAAAATATCTTCCTTTGTGTTCATCAGAACAAAGAAATGTATACAGGTTTATAACAACATGAGAGTGAGTAAATGATGACAACATTTTAATTTTGGGGTGAACTATCTCTTTAATAAACGTAATTGTAAAAGTGGCTAAGAAGAGTAAAGTTTTTATAAAACCAGGTCTAGAAA
The DNA here is from genome assembly GCF_030506205.2 of Paramisgurnus dabryanus. Taxonomy (NCBI): domain Eukaryota; kingdom Metazoa; phylum Chordata; class Actinopteri; order Cypriniformes; family Cobitidae; genus Paramisgurnus; species Paramisgurnus dabryanus. The sequence continues at coordinate 24,831,770 of NC_133355.1, read as the reverse complement.
AGAAAAAGTAATAGCATCATTTGAAATACAACTTGTTTTAATATTTTGCCTCTAATGCATGAAATTCATACATTTTTAAGTATAACTTCAGTATTAAGAGTCCAAACGCCCTGTAGTGCGTTTGCCGTCACGGTTCATTATTTTGAAAACTTCCTACAGACGCCGAAAGTAAACACAACTTCTGTGACTGCACAAAATTCATCAATATTTAATGGACCGAGCGATCTTCAGTTTATGATTGGTTGTCTTTTGCTAAACAGCTTGGAAGTACTACACAATATAAAGCTTTGGCACCACAAGCTACTCTGTGGCAGGTCTTTATAAACCAGAGGCTTTATTAACATAGAAGATAACTCTGGGGTTAAGTGTAGTCTGAAAAGCCCACAAGAAATCTGATCCGCATGAAGTTCTCACAGTTATAATCTTGCAGGTTGCAATGCGGTAAGCCGGCAGCGGTTGGCCTGGAAGTAGTGGGATGATGCAACTATCATTAACTTGGTGATTTATCTGTGTATCTGCTGAACCCCAGCACCTCCATCATTCTCAATGATCATCAGTTTAGCCGAGGTTAAGTGGCTCACCTGCGGGCTGCGTTTAAGAGAAACGGTCCACGTTGCATTTTAGTCCTTCAGGGTAGGCTCTTGAATCCTGCTCTTCACCCCGTTCCCCTTTTATTCTGAACCTCTCACACTTCTTTCCCTGAATAACTGTTAATAATGTGGCCATTGATTTGAATCCGAGCATTCTTTGCCCTTGAAGGCTACGTATTTGAAAATAAATAGTTGTGTTGTGTTGATTACATTCGGCTGTGGCTGCTATGTCGTAATTATTCACGTAACAGAGGCCTTTTTAATGAGCCTCTCCGTAACACATTGCATGTTCCGTGTTACTCCATAGCTACATTACAAATGCGTGCGTGGGGTACTGATGCAATGGCATCCAAATTGTTACATAGTTGTCTTCCCTCCCTTGGAATCTCTCTTTACCTTCGGAGATCCCGGATACACCAGCTTCAAACTTCTAATTGTATTCATTGTGGCCACAAAGGTGAAGAGAAACACAGGGGTGCACAAAAAAACGCAATGAGCACCCCAGTGACAACTCGCCATAACAGAGATGGGCCATAAACATGAAGGATTGCAGAGTCAGAAATAGCAGAGTGGGTCCAACTCTGCCCGTACGGCCGGAGAGATTAGAGTTTGTTTTACTGGAGCATGGCAGATCACATTAACGTTATTACATCTGGCTGAATGAAAGGCCGGGGGAGAGGAGATAAAGCCATAGGTAGGGTAAGGGTAAAAGACACTATGTGCCAAGATGTAATATGGGCCACATGCACCCTGCGGATAAACAGGGTTGTCACTCCTTTCTGAGTGCTTGATATCTTTTTTTGAATGTATGTATTAAGAATTGCGTTGTTTATGTCTCCGCATTTAATATTTGCGGGAATGTGCTGCGTCACTTCACTACTGTGATTCAGAAACCTGAATCAGCTTTTAAAAAATGCTGAAATTGCACCGGTCTACACTGGATATGTGCCCGGTTATAACACTTTAACATTTCATGAATTACTGCTACCATAATCAATAGAAAATGTTCAAGCATGTCAAACTATAATGAGCCAAATTTACACAGAAGAGAGACGTGTGCATTAACTCTTTCCCCGCCAGCGAGTGGCAACACTTTTCATGATTTTCACAAAAGTTTAATACCTTTCAGAAAATGTCTTCTTAAAATATATAAACATCCAATATATCAAATGAAAGAACAGATCCTCTGCTTTCAGACTCAAATAAACGTTGCATCCTACCTTCATTAGTTCTCTTTTTATCACCTCTCAAATATAGGTAGGTTTCTACCAACACCAAATTTTGAGCAAAAAGCTGAGATGATTGCATTTTTGTGAAGGACATTGATAAAGATCAGATTCAGAGCGATCCTCAAAACATACACGGATATACAGCTGTTTGCCCTATGGCGATACTTCCGGGTTTTATAATACTGGTATTGCGGAAAGCCGGAAATACTCGTCATTGGCATTGAAGCGTTTCCCTTAAACGAGTTAACAATAATGACAGTGATGACACAGCGCAGTTATAAGTAAGAAAAATTGATGACGGGCCATTGAATTATACGAAAATAATGTATACCCAAGGTGCAATTATTTTCAAATAATTCAAAGGTCCGGAGTCAATTATTCCTCTTATACCACGGTTACCACAAACATTGCTCTGGTGCCTATTTTTAAGACATTTGACAAGTTAGGTGTGCGGTTATCAGAAATAAATGCATAACCACAGAACATTTCTCATCCAATCAGAATAAAGAATTCAACAGACCCGTGGGGTAATATGCATTAAAGGTCACGTTATTTCTGATCACATTTTTTAAACCCTAGTTAGTGTGTAATATTGCTATAATAGCATAAATAATGCCTTTAAAATGAAAACCCAAAGTTCAGTGCTAGGCGATATATTTTCTTTAACAGAATTCGCCCTTTAAAGCCTAGTGAACGGTCGGTTTGGACTACAGTCCTCTACTTCCTGCTTTAATGACGTCACTAGAACAGTTTTTCACTAAACTCCGCCCACAGGAATACGTCAGTCGCCAGCTAAGCTAACGGCAAGCTAAGCTGCTATCGAATCACAACACACCAAACAAACTACACAATCATACTCGATACGTATTTCTGAAGGAGGGACTTCATAGAACAAAGAAGACATCAGCCTGTTTTGAGGACAGTGAAAGCAGCGCTATACAGATAAGTAAACTGTGTGAAAAATACCGTGTTCTTTTACACGTGAAACATGAACAGATGTTATATTGCAAATGTAAACACAATCAAAGCTTCAAAAACACAAAAAGAACAGGAACTTTAATTGACGAGTTAAATCGTCAATGGCGGGGAAAGAGTTAACAGTAAAGACAGTGATGACACAGCGAAGTTATAATATGCATAAAGGCCCATAGTCGAGTGTCTACCAAAAACAGTTAAAAGCGAATGAAACGGCAGACGCATGCCGGCTGTGGGCCCTTGACAGCGATTTGGTTGGTACGATACTTCTGTTTTGTTTAACAGTCGTTTTACCATGCGCCAATTGGTTGGTGTGTATTTGTCCCGCCCCTCCTCCACTGTAATTGGACAGTTGAGTAAAAAGTGACATTGCTGAGCGTTCTTCCCAAAGTTGAACATTTTTCAAGCACCAAAAAGAAATTTAAGTGGCAAAAGAAAAATAATGTGAAATGGTTTCAGCATGACCACAGCGTGCAAAGCAACAAAGGCTAAGACTGCTGACAGCAATGCAGCACAGGAATATTTTCACACTAATACTTTTCTTGTACCTGTCGGACACCACACAGAGTGTTCCCAACCAAAATAATGCCTCCCCGTAATTAGGTTTGTCTGACCAGACGGACCGAACTGAACGGCTACTAGCATTCAAAAGTAAAGCTTTAAAGCACGCTGTCTCAGCCAAAAGCTTTAACCATCAGCGGGCTGGTGGAGAATTCAGAGGGACAGACGTTCAAAACAGCAGGTGTGTTATTAAGCAGCGCTTGGCCATATTTCACACTCCAATTCGGTAGATCAGCCGGGGGCTACGGTCGCATCCCGCTCGCCGCGCCATGAAAGATTCTGCTTGGTTATTGCCTGTTATCACAGCAACAAACACAGACGGGGTTTAATACCTGTCAGTCTTAAAAGGCGGCGGTGAGCAGTGCTTTATCCCTGCGTTCGATCTAGCTCCTCAGTCATCTCCGACAGCCGAATGATCCGTCTCCTAGCATTCTGCAATTCATTTACTTCCAGGAGGCCTGGGGAATGGGCGACGATGCAATTTCAAACTCTGGCGTTTAGCAGTAAATTAAATTTAGTGTCAAATCTAACAAATCTGTTTGGAGAATGCACTCTGCAGCAGGCAAATGAAAGGATTACTGGTTGATGAAAGGGAAATCTGTGTCTTGCTGCTGAAATCTCACTCTAGACAGTCTATAGAGGAACAAGTAGGTGAGAAACATCAATTGCGACAAGTTTTATTTTTTACTAAAAGGCATGCGTTGTTTGCGTGTCTGATGTTTGTCTCCGGGTTTTTATTTAAATTGGATCACGCTGGTTGACAAAACAACGAAGATCTTTGTTCGTCCTTTTGAGAAAGCGAGCTGTATCAGTCCTCACAACTGCATGCTTGCCTGCAGTGACCTGGCTGGCAACCTCAGGAACCAATCAAGCAGCCCAGCTGTGACCTGGCAACCGGAGCAGCCAATCACAGTGTCCCGCTGTGACCTCGTAGACATGGCAGGCACCGTGACATGGCAACTAGTGCAACTATTCAACATGTCTCTGTTGTCCAAGCATTAGCCGGCAGCCACCTGTCACTTTGCTTATTTCCACTTGTCTGTGGAGGTCAAAGAATCGATTATAATTGCACAGGATGTCTTACGGCCCACGTTACAAATGATGTTGATGTTATGTCATTTTCTTCAAAGATATTTCTTGATGGTGGGTTAGGGCTCATTTATCTGTTTCTGAACCGAGGAGCATTTGGTATATTCTGACATTTCCCTTATATTTAATGAGCCGATATCTTGACAGTTGGCGTTTGGCTGACATTATATAAAAAAAGAGTCTTGTCTAGTTGTGCATTTAGTTTTTCTTTTGTAAAGTTGTAGTGAATGATTAGCTGTATAAATTTGCTTTTGATATATTTAATCGAGCAGCGTTTTTGAAACCCTGGTGGTTCGCAGTGGGAATTGCAGGTGGTTTGTGAGTTGATAAAAAACAATTAATAATTGCAATTAAATCATAAAGTGTAAATAAATAATTTAAAAATCTAATTAAAAGGTGCATTGTGTAACTTTTAAAAGGATCTCTTGACAGAAATGCAATATAATATACATAACTATAGTATCAGTGGTGTATAAAGTCCTTACAAAATGAACTATATTGTTTTTATTACCTAAGAATGAGACGTTTTATATACATACACATATGGAAGTTGCCATTTTGTGCCGTCATGTTTCTACAGTAGCCCTAAACAGACAAACTGTTTTATAGAGAGCATTTTGTCACTACGTTGGCTAAGACGACAACATGTTTGTCCAGTGGCGGCTACCGTAGCTTCACTATGCGTTTCGAAAGGGAGTAGTGAGCTGTGGACTGCAATTGGTTGCAATTCATAATCTCACCGCTAGATGACGTTAAATCTTTTAATCTAACATGTGACCGTTACACAACACTACACTAGAGTTGTTGGATTTCATGTGGCGTTGATAATATAAACTACTTAATATAATCTTAATATGTTACATTGTGCGTGCCATGTAAAAATTATATAAAATAAAAACACCAGTTTTTCAATATTTTACTTTTTCTTGTTACACAAGTAATTATGGTGGCACAAAAAAGGTGGCATTTTTTTAAGTGGATAAAAGCGAGAACTATATTGTATGGTGAAAGAGCACTTAGTTTGCAGCACTTCGACCTCAGGCGCAGTAATATTGATGGAAGTTTAAGCGAAAGGGGGGTAGTCAGGAGTGATGATGTTACTGCGCGCCGAGGCCAAGTGCTGCAAACTAAGTGCTCTTCCGCCATACAATATAGTTCTCATTTTTTATCTGCTTAAAAAATCACCACGTTTTATTTTGTGCCACCATACTTACTTGTGTAACTACTCATGTAACAGTCTTTAAATAGGGAAAACATGGAAGTGTTTGGTGGCTTCTAAATTCATCCTTGTTGGATCCTAAGGAATGAATGGAGCTAGGCTAAATGCTAACACATTCACAACGCGCTGTACAAAGATTAAATGCACGCATTGAAAAAAGATAGGGATGTATTAATTTGTCTAAGTTCAGGTAAGAACATAGTAAAATAGTGAAAAATGGTGGTGTTTTCCTTTAAAATGAAAAATTAAAAGAAGTAAAAGACCAAACTCTATTGGTATTCTAATAATATAGGCTTGTGTTTCCCGTTATTTACAGGCATACAGTATAATCAAGAACTAAAAAATTTAATATAAATAATTTATGGTTGGAACTTTTATAAAACATTTGTTTTTGGACAAATTCACCATCTAATTCACTTCAATCGCGATAAAAAACATGGCGCATACGGCAAGCAGCAGGTGTTCGACTTGATGACACCATCTTCAACTCCTCTCTCGACTGCAAGCCGCAAACCCAGTTGATCGGTCTGCGCAATGCCGTATGAACTCAAACATGTCTATTATATCAGGAAGTTGAGAAAGCATGCAAAATGGGCAGATACGTTTTATGTACCATTAAAGGAAAATTACCAGATAAAGGTCCACTAACTGGTAAACTTTCAAACAGATAAATGTTTTGAAGTTAAATGTGCTATTAAATGATTAAAACATTTACTTTAAATCTCAGTGGGTACTTCAAGTAAATAATGTAGGTCAAGGGGCTGATACAAATTTGAAAACCCCTGCAATAGAGAAAGATACTATAACTAAAATATAACCCTGCTTCTTTCATTTTCCTTTCATTTTATTTCATTGACAGTCTGAATGCAACACGATTTTGTAATTATGGCTTTTCAAGTCCACTTTCACGTTAGTAATGCATTTTAAATGGCTGTAGAGCTGCCGTCCTTCACTTAAGGAGTAGCATTGGTTTTCTCACGAAAACAATGACATCTGTATTTTATCACTTGAGATAAATACACACCGTCTGTTGTAATTGCAATGTTAACGCAGCAGATTTGACACAAGACAGAGTTTGGGTTTAAGGTATGTCCGAAGCACGTGAACTCAGCTCAATCGTTCAGATCTTTCAGAACTATGAGATCTGACCGCAGCACCACTTAAACTTGAATTAGACGTCGAATTGCTCGGTTATCTTAGCACAGATTCCATTTGACTCCCTCCCCAACCTGTGGACGGCGTGGATATGGCTGTCTTAAAATGATTCGTGCCTTCAGATCTGGAGAGAGTGATTTAATTGGCCCCATTAAGCTAACAGTGGAGTGCATCAGGTGTCTGAATTACTGGCAGAGACGGTGATAGGTGGCCCACGGGGATGTCGGCAGCCGGCTGCTGTATCTTTCTGTATGCAGTGGGAGTGTGGGGCAGGGCTGCTGACCCCCGCCTGCTGCAGCTTTACGGGGCTGCGCATGACAGCGGTGAGATTTCTCTCGAGAGGCAGTTTTGCTTCCCATTCCCTCGTCACCTTCAACCTTGACATTTTTCTAAAAAAGCATGCGTGGATGTCCATACTAATTCCAATGACATCCAGTCTACCGATTCTGTTGAGACAAACATGGGACATTTCTGACGTTTAAAATGTTTGCATTTAGAGGACTGTCCTGTTTGGAGCAGGAAGCTACTGTTCATAAGTGAAGGCGGGGACTAATTTGCATATTCACAGATTTGTGTATACACTCTAATAATGGCTGGGTTATTTTTAACCCATGCTGGGTAAATATTGGACAGAACACATGCTGGATTAAAAAAAATTACCCAATGTTATGATAAAAATTACCTAGTGTTATGCAACCATGGGTTAAAATAACCCAGTGGTGTGTTCTTTCCAATATTTACCCAGCATGGGTTAAAAATAACCCAGCCATTTTTGGAGTGCACTAAATGACGCAAGGATGTTTTTACATTCAAGCAATTTTAGGCATGACATTTTTTTTCACAGGAAACAATGGAAGATGAGCATTAAGGGATACAATTATGGTCCACAGGGGGACTTTTATTTGATATGGTAGCAAGTTATGTGGAACATAATCGACAATAGATGGAGAAACGTATAACATGTAAAGCAATGAAATCTAGTCAACTACTTTATTTAAAGCAATAGTTTCCTAAAAAATCTGCTATTGTGTACTCATCTTTGTTTTGTGAAACTGAAAAAGTGATTTTTTTTTAAATGATGAACTCAATTGGGCTATTAAGATCTAAATGACTAAACAAAGTAAATAAAACTGGTATGTATGACTATAGACATTTTCATCTGAGACACGTGCGTTGTCGCGGTACATGCCTGAACCGAAGTTAACATCCGGTCTGTATTTATTTATCGGTCTGGTTAGTGGCTAAACTGATCTATGAAACAAATACCTTTTCGAAAATAAAATGTTTTGGTTCGCTAAAGATGAGTGGAGTCGACGTGCCACTTTTAATGTAAAAGCAGTGATGCTGATTAAAGAATTGGTTCTTTTTAAAGAGCACCTATTGTCCGATTCACATTTTTTCATTTCCTTTGGTGTGTAAGTGTGTATTAGTACATGTTAACGATATGCAAAAGGTACATACCCCAAAGAAAACGATGACGCGAGTTATCTTCTCCAACCTAAATCTCTTTTCTTGTACTACAACAAACACACGATTTGTAGGCAACAGTTTACTTCCTGGGATTGGTGATGTCGTAAAGACCGACATTATCATGATTCATCCCGCTTGGACTCATGCACAGCCTGTAAGTTAACTCCTGTTAACATTGCATTGTGAGCGAATCTTTTAAACATGGTAAGAAGCGTCACATTTCCTGTTAACATCAGAGGTATTCAGACCAATCACAATGTACAGATTAGCTTGCCAACCAGGGACACAACGATTTTCAAATCTGTGCATTTCAGAAAGTAAGTAAACTCTGGAGCTACAAAAATGTATGTGTAATGTGGAAAATATAATGTAATTTTTTAACAATAAACCACACGAACACATTGTATTATACCAAATAGCGTTGTTTTAGCAATGAATTAGGTGCTCTTTAAAAACCATTTGATCCAGTTCATAAAACCTATTCTTGTGATCAGTTCACTAACTCAATGATCCAGTCACAGGGTTCGACAGCTCACCGAAGTAAAAGATTATAAGTTAATTAATAGCTTAGGTTTGGTCTGTCAGGACAGGACTTTTAATGTAATATGCAAATCATTTTAATTTCATTTTCATTAAAACGTTCACGATTTTATGATAATAACTTGCCATGTTGGAGCTTGACAACTCCTGTTTTCAGTTTAATTATATATAAAATCACTTTTTTTATTAAAGGCATGTGGGTTTGGAAAAACACAAGGGTGAGTACGTGATGACACAATTTCATTTTAAGTTTCTTGTAAATCAACAAGTGTGAATAATGAAAGTCATGAATTTACCATCACAGTTTTAATTTCTTAAAAAAGAGAGGAAAATGCAGAGACATAAGGACTGTGATTTTAGCCTTTCACTGACTCATTCTTAATGGTCCAGCATTGAACGGTTTTGCCACCCTCGAGACTAATTGTTACTCTGCATTGGCCATGGATAAAGGAACGTATTTCATCTCTGGCACATCCCCAGGCCACTTGCAGTAGCTGCTAAGCTAATACCGGTACTCTGATATATAACCAGCACCTCTGGGTCTTAATGCTGGAGAAAATGTGGAAATCTGAACTTTAAGAGAGGAAAAAAGCAGCGCCAGAACCTCCAAAGCTACTCGCCTACAGTGCATTTCTTACAAATACAGTATTCCTCCTTTATTATAACATACAATCCAGAAATGCTAATCAGCTTTGCCCTATAATGTGGGCAAAATATAACATTCTTAAGCGAAAAGCGATATCTCATGTTTCTGCCTGGGTTTTCATTATTCATTTTGCAGTCTGCTCGATCATGGCCCATATCAACCCTAGCTTTGAGTAACAATGTGATGTAACCGGGTAAGCGAGCTTGCGCTGAGCTTTTTCAGCAAGTTGCAAAATCGGTCAAGCGTAGGCAGGGAATGAAAACAAACAGATTACCACTGATATGTCTGCACTATAAACTTAAAGAGAGATATGTGTTAATGAAACAACTGAATGTGAGGAAAAGTGACATTTCAACGGAATTCAACGGAAAGGTGCGAAAGCGAGGTGGGAAGAGAGCATGAGATCAGTGACAACCCGTCGATTTGGAGATGCATTATTGAAGACAACAGGCGGGCGTAGTTTCTCCACCGTGGCACTCAAACACGGTGTTTATCACAATGTTTTTCCTGTAAGGTGGAGGATTAGTGTGCATAGTGACTGGGAGTTTGGAAGGAGATGGCGCAGTGGAGATGAAAATGTGTGGGAGAGAGGAACAGAGTGTGTGATTCATAATGTAGTGTACAGCAGAATCTGCCTAATGATCCCGGAAAGACGCCATGCTTACGTTGAATAGGGAAAAGAAAACAGTGGCACAAAGCGATGGGCATATAGAAACAGACTGTGTAACTGTGCGCACATGTGCATGCAATTGTGTGCGTGAGAAGAAATTATTATATGTAGTACAATGGTAGGTGATTATGGGCCACCTTTATAATTAAATTGTGTACGTAATTAATGTGAGAGGCAGAGACGGTGAGAGAGAGAGCGCGCGAATCCTGTGCATGTTTGCTTGAGGATGAGAGGCGAATGGCTTAAGTATAGTTAGCGGGAGGATGTTGGGTGGAGGGTAATAAACGGGAGGTTGTGTTAAGGGATTGCAAATTCAAAGTGCTTTGTGAAACGGAGAATGAAAGTGAACCCCCCTCCTCATTTACTTCACTCTCTCTCTCTCTCTCTCTCTCTCTCTCTCTCTCTCTCTCTCTCTCTCTCTCTCTCTCTCTCTCTCTCTCTCTAACACACACACACATTTCTCTTTCTCTCACACACATTCCTCCATCTCTCTCTCTCTCTCTCTCGCTCGCTCACACTCTCTATAAACCCAGCACGTTGTGTTTCTCTCTCAGTCTCCGTGCTGCATCCCGCGAGCGCGCGCAACGCGCACCACACACCGCTACGACTGCGTTCAGCGTTTATCTATTTTGTTTCATCATCCTAAATCCGCCAACCCGAGAATATCTGTCTTCCGTTTTCATCCATCGATTGCTATTACGCATTTAACGTATCGTTATTGTAAAGAGATGCACAGTGGACAGCGTATACTGCGGTTACCAAAAACAAAGATTTAACGTTTATTTCTTGAAGTATTCGCTCCGGGTTTCGGGAGAGGCGTGAGTATTTGAGGCTTTAAGGGTATTTAACTAGACATTTAACTGGAGACTTGCTAACTAGCTTGGTTTTAGGGTTTAAGCAGCGACCGTTTTGTCGTCAGAACAGCCAAGACTGCACTGCCGCGTGTTATCGTTAATCAGCGCGATTTATTTCTGTTGAAGTTTTAATGTTTGTTAGACAGCGCTTTAATGCAAATTAAAAACTTTTAAAAACCAATTTGAATAAGTTTTAAGGCAATAAGAGATTCAGAGAAGGGGTAAAGTTAGCCTACCTGGGCGCAGTCTCCATTGAACGCGAGACAATTTAATACGCGCGCTATTGCGCGTTAATTAACGTGACGCAATTTCCCGCGCGCTTTGACTGAATTAGGATCTTGGGAATCGATTTGTCTTTCAATTTACATCGATGTCGTGTTTATGTTTCCTCATTGAACTCAACAAAAACACAAATTTAAAACTGTATTGTAGTGCATATAAAAGTTTATTAAAGCTATATAAAAGTTTAGGGTAATACGCAGTACACTACCCAGATTTGCAATTTTATGTAAATAATAATATCATAAGAACATAAACTGTGCGTATACAGTCGTCCACTATGGCCAGACTGCCCAGGCAACATCACAACAATGGACGGCGCTTGGTTATGACTTTCTACTTTATACTGGCAACCATTACTTTACTGTTATCCTGGTCCTGCCCGGTTCTAGGCAAGAAGAAACTCTACATCGGAGCCCTGTTCCCTATGAGTGGAGGATGGCCGGGCGGGCAGGCATGTCTTCCCTCTGCTCAAATGGCTCTGGATCTAGTAAACAAGAGAACGGATATTCTCCCGGATTATGAACTTGAATTAATCTACTATGACAGCATGGTAAGTGCTTGCAAGCATCCATAATTATTCCCATTATGTGAACTGTTTGATGGTAATGCATACGCAATTCAAAGTGCATTGAACTGGTCATAGCATGAGAGTGTTTACTTGATGTTGTTTTTCAAACAGTGTGTGTCATTGTTCTTGGTTGGTTGAAGATTTGCTGCACGGGAGATTTTACTACAGCACTACAGGCTCTGTTGGGTCATCTGTAGTACGCTAATAGGCATAACTATAATGTTTCGGTGGACACTAATGAACATAATGTCATTTAAATTGCAATTTGCGCTTGATTCAGTATGACTTCATCAAAGAGGTGAGGAGGAATGTTTTGACAACATCAGATTATTCAGCCAATCACCTGAGCTTCGCAGGCATAAATCTATTCATAGTCTCTCTATATACCCATCACTTTCCTTCGTATCTTTCTATTTGCTCGACTCTCTCTCTCCCTCTTTTTCTCTGCTTCTCTCCATCTATCCCACCTGCGTCCCTCCTCCCCCGCACAAGAGATGCCAACGCATCCCTCGCTCACACACGCACAGAAGTGAAAGAGCAAGTGAGAGTTTCAGACTGAGAAGACTCGCAGATGCATGCGGACCGCAAACAGTTAATACCCTGTGACTGTTCTGTGTTGCTAAGAGCTCAGCCGTGATTGGTCGGAACGGGTCTGCATTGGAACCCCGCTTCAAAGATACAGGAGACGGAGGAGAGACTGGGGGTGGAGGTTGGCATGACAACAGTTACCAAGACCACTGCTGTTCAAACAAACACATAAGGCCGAAAAGGAGAACAATGCGCTCCCCTTTACATTTTTGGTATAAACAGAGACAGATGGATTAATAAAAATAATGATCACAGTTAAACAAGTGTGGTTCAAGGCAGCTCTCCATGTAAGACACTCGAGAGCTCCGTCTCTGATCCCACACAGCAGGGAAATGTTTTCAGGACCCCCGTGGATCCGAGTGAACCCATGCACATGAATACACAGCAGAACTGATTACAATTCAGCACCATGGACAGCAACATTTAAAAAGCCTAAAAAAGCTATGGAAGGCAAGCGGCAAATCTTCATCCAATTCTGATTGAGGCAGAGAAGTTTACCCCCTTGTTGGGTGACAGGGTGGTAAGAGGGCCACAGGTTTATTTGCATTGCATTTGATTTCCCCAGAGCCCCAGCGTGATATCACATGAATGTGTTTTGGAGTTTGTTTGTACGCCAATTTTAATGTGAATAGGCATCAGTGTTCTTAGGGTTGTACAGTGAATACTTCATAGCAGAAGTACTGTGTGGTAATGTATCTGGTGCTTAAGTTAGCAGGTGTTAGCAGTGCAAAAGTTCACAGGTTTGATTCTCAGTGAACACGCATATATAAATGAGTAAATGCATTTTTTTAAATGCAAATTGCTTTGGATAAAAGCATCTGCAAATTGCATAGATGTAAATATAGAAGTGTATCAGAGCGCTATTATACCAAAGTTTCCCGCACAGCTATAATCTAGAGTGACATGGCAAAAGGATCAGTCTGAACTGAATGTGATGAAGGGAAGTGAACATCTTATAATATTTCAGGCAATACAGAGACAAAACATCTTTACTGCTTTTCTGTTATGTACAAAAATAACCATATAACATGCAAACACAACACAGCTAGGGAGTTTTAAATAGATCAGTACACAATTTGATGTCCACAAATATAACAATAGGTTTATATTAGTTATATTAGGTTTAATAAGTTAATGCATTAGCTTTAAATTAAATAACTATGAACAATACTTCCACAGCATTGGATATTTATAGTTCATGTTAGCATTTACTAAGACATTTTATTTGCTTATTGTTTATTTATTTAATAATGTCATTCCAGTATCTATGGCTATCAGTGGCAGCTGGTGACATCTTTTTCGAGGGCGCACAATGCGAAGCTTGTTACAACATGTATTTAGCCTGTCATGTGTGTGGTTCGTCATTTCAAAATAAGTGTCTGCTGCAGACGCGTCTAAAGGGTTTATGATAAAAGAGACGCTCGCGTTTGCCAGATACTCTCATAATCTCATGCATAATCCAGTCCTTCCAGAAAAACGCTGATCTTGCGGCAAGTTTTCTTAAGGTTAGAAGCGGAATTGTTCATTACCACTGTCGTAAATACTGCAGCATAGCTGGCTCTGATTGGGTTGTAGGTTTGCCGTAAAGCAAGTTTTTGTAGTTTTCACTTGAACTACAGGACCACTACCGGACGGTTGGAAACTTCTTTAGTGCGGTTTTGGCCAATAGAGGGCTGCAAAGCGAATGTGGAAGTGCCATTCACCCTGTTTTGAGTGGATGAACCACTGAAACTTTTTTGGAAACGTTATTTTATGGTAAAAAAAACCTCTTTGGTGTTGCTTTAAAAAATACGATAGAATATGCGGGATATTTATGCAATTTTATGCGATGAACTTGCATAAACTGCGGGAACTTGCAAAAACTGTTTGCAGCTTGAAAAATATTTGAAAAAATGTGGCGCCCGCATAAATATGCAGACTTTGGCTTATGAATCATGCAATCGCATAATCACATTTTTCTGGAGGGACTGATAATCAGAGTTTACTGTTAAGGGAGTGTATTGCGAGTATTTTGTGAAGGTGAGCTTCTCTTTTATCATAAACCCTTTCGATGCGTGTGCAGCAGGCACTTATTTTGACAAGACGCCTGATGCACATGGTTCACATGACGCAACAAACACATATTTTGAAAACACGAGCAACACACATGACACTCCGATAACACAGTTTGAATTTGCACCCCTCGGAAGAGCACTTACCAGCTGCCACTGATGACTATATTCGTGGTGAGGACTGGTCAATCTATACAATCGTTGATATATACACAAGTTGAGGTTTTAGATAATTTAATATCCGAGACTTACCCATTAGTAAATCGAGTAAACCCATGCTGGGAGACAGTGCAACCTTCACACAGAAAGACCTTCTGAACCGGCCAAGGCTCGAACCGGGTACCTTCTTGCATTACCTACTGAGTCACAGTGCCGCCGACTAACACATTATTAGTGATGTAATGTTAAGTTAAAGGAATAGTCTACTCATTTTCAATATTAAAATATGTTATTACCTTAACTAAGAAGAGTTGATACATCCCTATATCATCTGTGTGCGTGCACGTAAGCGCTGGAGCGCGCTGCGACACTTCGATAGCATTTAGCTTAGCCCCATTCATTCAATGGTACCACTCAGAGATAAAGTTAGAAGTGACCAAACACATCAACGTTTTTCCTATTTAAGACGAGTAGTTATACGAGCAAGTTTGGTGGTACAAAATAAAACGTAGCGCTTTTCTAAGCGGATTTAATAGAGGAACTATATTGTATGGCGTAATAGCACTTTTGGGAGTACTTCAACTCGCCTGAAAAATCCGCTCCCCTTCTCCCTCTCATAATGGGAGAGGGAGAGTGTTACTGCGCCGAGTCGAAGTACTCCCAAAAGTGCTATTCCGCAGTACAATATAGTTCCTCTTTTAAATCCGCTTAGAAAAGCGCTACGTTTTATTTTGTACCACCAAACTTGCTCGTATAACTACTCGTCATAAATAGGAAAAACGTTGATGTGTTTGGTCACTTCTAACTTTATCTCTGAGTGGGACCATTGAATGAATGGGGCTAAGCTAAATGATATCGAAGTGTCGCAGCGCGCTCCAGCGCTTACGTGCACGCACACAGATGATAGAGGGATGTATCAACTCTTCTTAGTTAAGGTAATAACATATTTTAATATTGAAAATGAGTAGACTATTCCTTTAAGTGCACAATTTGTTGATCCACAATGAATTTACCGTACATTAAAGAGGACATTTCACAAGACTTTTTTAAGATGTCAAATAAATCTTTGGTGTGTGAAGTTCTAGCTCAAAATACCATATAGATAATTTATTATAGAAGGTTAAATTACCACTTTGTAGCTGTGAGGAAAAAATTTGCTGGTTTTGGGTTTCCTTTAAAATGCAAATGAGCTGATCTCTGCACTAAATGGCAGTGCCGGGGTTGGATAGTGCAGATTAAGTAAGGGATAATGTAGAGGCAGCCGGTAGTTATTGGGAAATAAGCCCCGACAGTGTGATCAGGACCCGACGCGAAGCGGAGGGTCTTGTATCACACTGAAGGGGCTTATTTCCCAATAACTACCGGCTGCCTCTACATTATCTCGCTTATTACACGGCTACTTGTCACATAAGAAAAAAACTGGACATGAATATGAATTTGAAACATTTTATTGGCATATTTGTTTTAAATTAACATTTTTATCCTTCCGCGAAACTTTGCACAGATGCATAAAATGATCGTAATACCTTATTAAGATCCTCTGCTTCATACTTGTCTGTCTCCATTTTTTTTCTCTTTTAGCCAGTGTGTTGGCTTCGTAGCTGTCATGCTCTATTTTGTCAAGTTCAGTCTCAGTAAGGTTTTAAGCTGTCTGTATCTTGTCGTGGTTGTCGAGTGTTTGTCACAAGATGGCGCCAAACAGACAGTAATCTTTATTGATCTTTATTGGCGCGGAGCGATTTTACTCGTGCAAGTAGTCCGGCTATGCGTTATTATTTTGGAGCGGTTATTATTTGAAAAGAACGAACCTGCAAATGTCTCAACTGACCAATCAGAATCAAGCATTCCAGAGAGCCGTGTAATAAGGGGCGGTATTATCCCCTTCTGGCATCACAAGGGGAGACAGATTTAAATAAGCTATTTTTCCACATGCTTGCAGGGAATGGTTTACAAAACTAAGTTACTGGCTTGACATTTTTTAGGTTGATTGAAGCACCGGGAACCCAATTATAACACTTAAACTAGAAAAAGTCAGATTTTCATGATATGTCTCCTTTAATAACCAAGATTGCTAAAAAACTATATTGTTCATTTTAGTTCAGTTAACTAATGCATTTACTAATTTTATCAAACCTGATCGTAAAGTGACTCTAATAAAATGCTAGATTAAGTTAAATTAACTTAAAATGTTTATTTTTAACCCAACAATTTGTTATAACAAACATTTTGGCTTAAAACAACCCAGCATAGTTTAAATTACAACCCAATGTGTTGGGCTATTCCTTTTTTCGTCACCATGCATTGAAACAAATAGGATCAAGACAAATTTAATCATAACAGATTCTATTTTTTTGAATTCTTATATATAATATAAAATGATTTCATTAAGAAAGTTTGGAAATGTTTTATATCTGCCTATTTTCAAAACTTCATGATTGCTTTGCAACTGGCACTCAGTATTTGATTTATTTCAGTTGATTTGATTTGGTGGGATCCAGGTGCATAAAAAAACCAAGGCTTATGCATGGCTTCCCTCAGGGCTGAAACATCAGGACAGTGATGGGCTTTACGGCCCAAACAGGGTCTCTGTCCTCGGGATCCAATTCTGCTGATGACCCGAGGGAGTCTGACGAGAGCCTTGCATCATTCATTCATCACAGACACCGAAATAGATCGAGAAACAGAAAAGTGCCTGAACATATGTGCAATGAGACTCATTTTCCATGTTATTTACTTCATCAAAACAAATGTGTAGGCATACAGCCGTATCAGCAGCGAGACAGTTGATGTGCCCTCATATCCCTAATTGAACAGAATGCCACATTAGTTTTACTGCCTTTCACAGGAAACAACAATTGCATGCTAAAAGTGCCTTTATCGAACGATTTAGCCCCATGTTTGGAGGATTTAAAAGTGGGGTAGATTAAAACAGAAATGTGTTGGGACAAGGAAACAGCACAGAGCGGATTGAACCAGTCTGAATTGTGAATCAAGTTCATGTTTATATTCACTCTTTTTACACTTGTCTTTGTCTGCAAAGCAAAAGAGGCGAAACAAAAGCCCAGCACGATCTGTGCTCAAGGCCGATGGTTCGCAGATGATCAACGGTTGCCTTAACCTACCATTATCATTTAAATGAGATATTGACTTTTCATTGGCGGTAATTTTAAGTCGAATGAGAATAAAAGAGGCCGATCCAGATTGTTTGAAGACTGAGAGAGTACTTTTGTCGTTTGCTGAATATGTGGACGACTGCAACAAGCGCCTTTTATTTTCCCATACATTTTTGCAGTATATCTCTCACCCTTTCTGTGTGATTTGCCATAAAGTGAAGTCTCCCAGCGGAGAGCTCCTTTACTGTAGACGTGAATGTGTACTGTAAGTGTGAAATGTGTCATTTTGTCGAGGTGTGCAATTTTATGCATGATGTGATAGAGTGCCTTATGAATAGTGATGGCTGGGCTTTAGGTATGAATACAGATTCATAATGTATTAAAAAGGATCTTTCTCATTTCAGTGCGACCCAGGAGAAGCCACAAAGCTTCTGTATGACCTACTCTACACGGAGCCCATAAAGATCGTCCTGATGCCCGGCTGCAGTTCTGTCTCCACGCTGGTGGCCGAAGCCGCTCGGATGTGGAACCTCATAGTGGTGCGTTGCTCTCTTCATCATTCGTCAGCCTTTTGTGAAATGTTGGGAGATAGACCTGGACTGGTAGCTTAAGGTTGTGGGTTTAAATCTTGTAATGTGGTCAATGAAATTTCATTATTGTGTCCTTGAGCAAGGCACTTACACACACTATTGATTACAGTGGGGGTGGTGAGAAAAAACTTAAAGCAAATAACACACCAAGCTGACGGTAGGCTGTCGGCCAGGCTTAGTTTTTTTAGTCCGCACTGTTGGCTAAAGTAAGTCAGCGTCGACTTTTTTTTTTTTGACTGATTCAGCATCGACGGTGGTACTTCGGTGGGATTCAGATCATTGTGATTGGCTGTTTAGCCTTTTCAACCAGTGCACAACAAGAAAAACAAAAGTGACGAAGCAGGCAAAGGACGAAGTCAAGAGGGAACGCACATATCTCTTATTCTAGTGAATATTTGAAAAATTGTTTGGCTCATAAGACATTGTAAATATTTCATGAATCCATCTGAGCAAGATTTGTGTCAAACTGGTAAGCGAGGGCTGTTTTGTTTACGTTTTTGTATCCCAGCAGTCACTAGTGCTGTGTCCGAAACCGCTCCCTATTTCCCTATATAGTGCACTATATTTAGCGTCTGACATTTTGTAGTGGTGTCCGAAACCTGAGCGAACAACTTCATTATATACATTCGTTCACTACTTTTTACCCACAATGCACTCTGACTTTGAGAGTACATTTGATGTCTCACTATTTCCCATTATACAACGAGAGATGAATGCGTAACTGGTACTGTCAGCTGAAGGTTACTGAAAGTAAACGCCAAAAAAATTAAGTTGATACACTTTTGTTGGTTCTTGTTGTCATTTATTTTCTACTTTTTAAAAATACAAAAATTAAAAATAAATGCAAAATATAATAATTTATAATATAAAACATATATTAAATATAATAAATAAACGTAATAGTAAGTAAATATGGCAAGCAGTTGTTTTGTTCTCTTTATTATCATCTACATGAAAAATGTGACGAACAGTAAGAAAGTAAACTTTACCATTTCATAGTATAATCAATAAAGCCGTGCAACAAATAGCTGTGCTATTCGCGCGTAGTTAGATGCTTGAACATTTTGAGTTTACTTTCTTCATTCGCGCATGGAATTTTAGTCATTTGAGACTAAAGGGGATCGCACACCGGCCGCGCCGCTCTAAATCAACTGAACACATTGTTTTCTATGAGTATACGCACACCGGTGCCGCCAGGTGGCGCCTGTCCGCGCCGCCCAGCTGTGACTCAGGAAGTTGTTCAAATCCCTGTCGCGCCACACAGTGCCCCTCAGATAGTTTAACATTAAATAACATCATATTTGTCCCAAATCATTTAGGATTAACATTGGCTGCTAACGTATATTTTGCATTTTGAAGTAGACGCTATCTGACGAAGCTCGTGCTATGTAATGTGCACTTCCGGTTTACAATACCTCCGACTTCTGCTAGGCGCGACGCGGCGCTGCGCGGAGCTGAGCGGCGTGGCTGGTGTGCGATCCCCTTAAGGGTGTCACGATTTCGATTTTAAATCGATCGAAATTAAGTCACAAGTTACCTCAAACTTCGAATGAAAAAATGGAATGTTGAGTGCAAAGTACAGACAGAAATGTTTATCTGACAGGAAGTTTCTTTTTATCAGTTATGTGCGTGTACCATATTTTCCACTGGCAGCACGACTAACATGGCAGGGCATCTCCGGGTTCAATGTCCGATATTATATTTCATAAAAGTCTAGTCTAAAAATGGCATAGCTACCTGTTCTTTTTAAAAAAAAAAGTAAAAATTGAGAATCGAATCGAACCGTGACCTTAGAATCAAAAATGTAATCGAATCTAGGATTTGGAGAATTGGGAACCCCATTCGAGACATTCACGCGTCATGGTAGTGGCTTCTGCGACTCCGCTCGCTTCCTGTAATCACAATTGCTCTAGTAGTGAAGTGATTACAGGAAGCGAGCAAGCCTCTGATTGGTTAACGCGATGCGATTTTCTGCCAAAGTTGAGATTTTTTTCCGTGGCAACGCTCAATTTGCGTCATTCGCGCACACTTGATGCACGAATGACGCGTCTTTACATTGATTTAACATTGAAATCATTCGCGCCAAACACTCTATTCGCCTTTGGTGTGAAGGCAGCATAAGGGTTTATGACGAATCTTTGCGACAGCTCTCTAATGCATAGTATTTACGTCAGTGTCCAAAATCATATTTCGTTCACTTCTTCCCCATATTAGTGGACTAATTAATTCGCTATATATAGGTAATGGGAGCGGGAATGGGTTCGCTTTCGGACACAGCATAGCTCTGCCTGTTTTCCATTTTGAGTAATGAACACCAACTACTGCCACCTGCTGGTATGCAAAGTTATCTAGTCTCATGCAGGCGCAGAACAGACATACTACTTGGTCGCCATCCGTTTGGCGTGTCAGAGCAATATTGGACCCAGACGCTGCCAGCATGCGGAAAATGTGAGCCGACCTAACAGTCTGCGCTACTTCGTTGGCGTTGGTGTGTTCGTAACCTAAGGGTGTTTCAGTATATGACATGTGCAATTCAAAGCTATTTTCATACAGGGGAGCCCAATGCTTTAAGATGCAAAAGTGACTTTGACTCTATAGGTAGTATGGTGTGACTTTAATAGTTTTGTAAAAAGATTTTATATAAATCCTATATGGTGTTTCTTTTAATGACATCATTGCATCATGCGCAAGACACTTTGATGGTTTAAGCACACTATACAGCATAAAAATAAAGTTGCTAAAAAGGCTTCATTGCAGCAGTGCCATTGATGAACCAAATGCAGCATATGATGCTTAGATAAATCAGTGATGAGCAGTTAGTAATTAATTAAATCCTTATTATTTATGTTTAAACCTTAAAGGGGCTGAACACAATGTGTTTGATTGATGTAGGTGTTTGGTAAGTCTGTTATCTGGAGCTTTTGGAGCACACAAACGGGTCTCATCTGTGGACGCTTAATACCACAGTTAAGATGAGCCGACTAAATTCCCATTTCGAAACATGCCGTACTTTACTGAAACATCCCAAATTCACTGAATTGGCCTCCAGACATTTTAAATCAGATATTTATGTCACTTTATTTCCCATTTGGCTCATATTTGATGTGCATTCCCACTGCTTATCTTGACTGTTTTTTCGAAAGTCTCTTTATTTTTTATGCTGTGCTCTATTTTTACATCTGTTAAAAGCTTTTTTCTTCCCACATATGAGATTTGACCTATATCCCCCCCCCCCCCCGCTGTCCTTGAAATCTTTGCTCTTTCCACCCCTTCATCAGACCTGTCACTCAGAATGACGTTGAGTTATCAGAAAAATAGCTAAAAACCTTCTGCTGTCATCCAGGTTGATTGACACGTCAGTGCGAAACTTAAAACATGAAAATGATGAAATTTGCACCTCTTTTTTTTCTTTATTTTACACCTCTGTTGTAAATTTTTTATCACTCGCACACTAAAAACAAATCTCTATAAATAAAGCTATTTCCAGTGAAATGTAACTGTGAGCGAAGCAGCAGGAGATAATTTGTCCCTTTGGGCATTGGTTTTCCTGCAGGTGATGTTATCGCACATTTTTCTTAACTGGGTTTATTTTAATTCTGCACTTGTACCGTAGATGTGGGAATGTTTTTCTGTCGCTCATGGCCACCAAACATTTCTTCCAGTTGTCCTACGGCTCCAGTTCCCCAGCTCTCTCCAATCGACAGCGATTTCCAACGTTCTTCCGAACGCATCCATCCGCCACCCTTCATAACCCCACCCGCGTGCAGCTCTTCCAGAAATGGAAGTGGACCAAGATCGCCACTATCCAGCAAACCACTGAGGTCTTCACCTCGGTACGTGAGATGTTTATGAAAAGGAATTGGATTGGCACCTGTTTGTCGAAACTTAAATAACCTTTGTTGGTTATTTGGCAAGGGTGGAGCAAATTATTACATCTTCCTTATTCACGCTTAACCTAGCACATTACAATTTATATTAATTTAATGTACTATTACTGTATGTATATAATTCATTTAAATATGTTACTTAGTGCTATTAAAGGGATAGTTCACAGTAGGGATGCTTAACGATTAATCGCGATTAATCTATAGCAGAATAAAAGTTTTTGTTTACATCATATATGTGTTTAAACTGTGTATCATAAATATGTATATAATATAAAATACATAAATATACAAATGTATATATACATGTAAACATTTCTAAAATATATACACGCATGTGTGTACATTTATTTATACAAAGTTATTATACACAGTTCACACACACACATATATGAAAAAGAAAAACTTTTATTCTGCTATAGATTAATCGCAATTAATCGTTAAGCATCCCTAGTTCACCGGATTTTTTTTATTTTCCTACCCTCATGTTGTTTTAAATCTGTATGAATTTATTTTTTCTGAAGAACACAAAAGAAGATATTTTGATAAACGATAATAAGCACACAGCTGATTGTAACCATTGACCCCCATAGTAGAAAAAACAAATATAATGGAATTCAATGGGTAGTGCAGCTGTGTGCTTACCATCATTTAACAAAATATCTTCTTCATCATTTATTACAATACTTACATAATATTTGTATTCCTACTATGAAAGTCAATGGTTATGGCAGCTGTGTGCTCCCCCTTTATATTTCTGGTTACTTTGGCTTTATTCCTTTGTTTCCTTTCGCACTCCGGGGTTAGTACAGTATATTAAAATTTACATGCTTGTTTTATTGGCAGACGCCAGACGGTAAACCGTAAACAACCCCAAACAAAAGCAATGAAGTCTCCCGGTCTCTTTCTTATTTCCCTCCATGCCTGTCTTATCTCCTCCCTTCTGTTATAATTTTTTTTTAATCTCCCGTCTATCTGTGAATGTTTTTTACCCTCCACACTTTTTCTCTCTCCACCTCGATGCTCGTTTATTCTCATTTCTTCTCTGTCTGTCTCAGACGCTGGATGATCTAGAGCAGAGGGTGAAGGAGGCCGGGATCGAGATCAGCGTCAGGCAGAGCTTCCTTACGGATCCCGCAGTCGCCGTCAAAAACCTCAAGGTGTTTTCGCTCATCTCATTTACGACCTTGCTGCCATGGCAATGAACGGGTGATTTCGTCTGTGTCGCGATAGAGGAATCGCATCAGAGCCTCCTGAAACATGAGCTGCATCCTAAATCTCTGGCTTACCTTCGTATGTGAAAATCAGTAGTATGTACATAAAAAAGTAAGCGAGATATTTTGGGTATGTGCGGATATCTGTGACCCGAAAAATCTCGTAATCAAATCAAAGTTTGATTTCAATCTTTTGACATGACCTCACTCAGTCAATTTTAAAGATATCAAGATTATAATTTAACAGATTCTAAAATCTTGAAGCAGACTTGAGCAAATACAATTTTTCTATTTTATTATTTTGATTGTGGAGTAAAAATTATGACCCAAACATGTTCTTGACAGATTCATGTGATATCAAGATACAATCACACATATAATTATTGTGATTGGCTTGCTGTGGGCCTGTCCAATGACATCTACAAAACCCTGTATATTTCAGAGGAGTGGATTTTGTTATTGTGGAAAATAATTTTAATTGGAACATAGGTCAGATGATGCGCCTCCCCCATCCTGCACTCAGCAGTGCGATGGCTGGGACCCCGGCTGCCTGTTCAGCATTGCCCTGCCATGTGTGCCGCCCTAGTTTGGATGCTGAAGATTAATGGGGTACCACCACAGGAACCATGGTAACCTGGAATATAGCGCACCGCTGAGAGGGGAAAAAGAGCGCTGATTGGGCGACTTGTCCGAAACTAAAATGCATGCTGTGCTGTTCATAGTAGCACTCTTGAATACTGTAGGGAACTCCCTCCGGCATGCTAGTATACTTTCTTTGTAAACTGTTGCATTCATTTCTTTGGTCTAATCATTTTTTTTCATTCTGCTTTTGTAGCGCCAGGATGCTCGGATCATCGTGGGTCTGTTCTACGAAACGGAAGCCAGGAAAGTTTTTTGCGAGGTCAGTGTTCAGACATGCAGCTACGTACGATTAATCTTTGTCAATGTTAAAGGGGAAACGTCATGTTGCCGTTCATTTTTTATTCTTGGATAAAGTCATTCCCTAAACCTGACCTTTTTCCCAAAGGTCTATAAGGAGAAGCTGTATGGGAAAAAGTATGTGTGGTTTCTGATTGGCTGGTACGCCGACAACTGGTTCAAGATTAAAGATCCATCCATCAACTGCACCGTGGAGCAAATGACTGAAGCTGTGGAGGGACACGTTACCACGGAGATTGTGATGCTCAATCCAGAAACGGTCAGAGGGGCGTCCAACCTGGTAAGTTCGCAGGGCTGATCTTTATTTTCTCTTTTCGTCTACTTATGAAAGTGACTCGTAAAGGAAAAGGGGTGCTGTTTCCTTATTATGCAATTGGAATTACAATATGTTGTATAGTGGGGGAAAAAATCTGTAAAAGGTAAAAAAAATCTTAAACTGTGTGGATATATTTAGGAGCCCCTCAATATGTCTCACCCAAATCTTCATTTTCAGTTAAAAATCCATTAACGCAACGAAAAATTGTGGCACTTGAGTTTGTCCAGAATTGTTGTAACGTGTGATGGTCTGGGGCTGTTTTGATCTGGAAGACTTGCTGTGATAATGGACCCATGAATTCTGCTGTCTACCAAAAAATCCTGCCATCTGTTTGTGACCTCAAGCTGAAGCAAAGTTGGGACCTGCAGCAGGATCCAAAACACATCAACAAGTCCACCTCTGAATGGCTGAAGAAAAACAATATGAAGACTTTGGAGTGGCCTAGTCAAAGTGACCTCAATCCTATTAAGATGCTGGCGCATGACCTTAAGAAGGCGGTTAATGCTTGAAAACCCTCCAATGTGGCTTAATTAAAATATTTCTTGACAATGTTTTTAATCAACATTGTAGGAAAGTAATTTTTTCAGTGTAGGACTAAGTACGAATTATGTATTAGTTAATGTATTTTATACCACGGGTCTGTTGAATGCTGTATTCTGATTGGCTGAGAAATGTTCCGTGGGTATGCATTAATTTCTGATAACTGCACACCTAACTTGTTAAATGTTTTAAAAATAGGCACCAGAGCAATGTTTGTGGTAACCGTGGTATAAGACGAATAATTGAGACTGGTTCTTTGAATTATTTGAAAATAATCCAAACCCGCGGTGTAGCGGTACTCCACATTCCCCCTTGGGTGTGCATTATTTTCTTATAATTTAATGGCCCGTCATCAGTTATTCCTTACGTAAATAACCGTTACACACAGGGATTACATCATTGTCATCAGCCATTAAAAAAAACGAAGTTGTCCAACACTGTGTTCTGTGTGTCCCATATGCCGCACAGTTAGAATGACATCATGCATTAATTTGTGCAGTTCTATTTATATTCCTATCTTTGTTTTCCAGTTGGGAATAGCCCATAACCTATAGTTATATCTTTAGCTGTCAACACGCTATTCTCAGATCTGAAAATCCAAACAGTCCCGCAGGGGTCGACCACTCGGGTCCAACTACTGTTCCCATGGGCGAGCTGAACAGACAGGTGTGAGCTCCAGAGGGGTGCCGTCTGGATCCCGCCCAGCTCCGGTCCTTAGAGCTGGGAATTGGCTCGGATACATACATCCCTGCTGTTTTCCTGGATCCGGCACAATCCGGGCACGAATCCAGGCACCTATGCGTCTGACGTACTGTAAGAAGAAGTCATAGTGGACAGGCAAATTTGCAATAAGACAGCCATACTAAATTGGCCTAGCATCACCATAATTTGCTCTCTTCGTTCTGTCCGTGCTTCACGTCCAGGATGTAATTTTAAAAGAGAGCCGAAATGCTTCCTGACATTGTACTTTTCCCTTCACACACACACACACTTCAAGCTACACACCTTTCCCCACTGTCTATTTGCATCAAGCAATCAGAGATACCAATCTGCAGCCTGGCTCATTTCCTAAAATGCACCTGTTTTAAATGAAGTTCGCCTCAGCTGTTAAAAGAAAGGAAATTGGTTGAAAATTATGCGGCACCGTGCTAAATGCACGCCAGCTCAATGACAATGTTGTCATTTCTTCATCCTCATGTCATTTCTTTGTTCTGTGAAAAACACATGAGTGAGTAGTTCAAAGAGGAATGCTGTGAAGTCAATGGTGAACTTTTTTTATTTTTAAGGCAAGGGCTTCATTTTTATAAAGAAATATATAAGGAAAGGAATAGATGTCATAAGGGTTAGACAATTACAGAATATTCATTTTTGGGTGAACTATCTCTTTAAGGACATGAACTATAGAAATCTCCAGAGCGTGTGGGCATCTACAGGCAAAAAAAGTTTATTTTTGTCTCTTTAGATTCTCGTACGTGTGAACTGAATTTTGCACGCCCGTGAGAAAAGTACTTCCATGTAAATGATGCACTCCCAGTTTGGAGAGTGCTTCTCTTGACCTTTATCGCTGACAGAAGTCTGACACATTTGTCAGCGCTTTCATGGTGGCGATGGAGTAAAGCTTATTAAATATTGAATGTTAATTCATCAAACATAATCCTCTTGACAGTGAGTGAACACACACATGTGCATGGCAGATGAGACCATATGTTCTCTCGTTTGATCCAGACCTCACAGGAGTTCCTAACCCAGCTGATGTCCAAGCTCGGTGGGAAAAATCCAGAGGAAACCGGCGGATTCCAGGAAGCTCCTTTGGCGTACGATGCGGTTTGGGCCCTTGCTCTGGCTCTCAATAAGACAGTGGGGCCCTTAAAAGCAAAGGGACGAAGGCTGGAAGACTTTAATTACAATAACAAGGACATTACGGCTGAGATCTACAGAGCCCTTAACACCAGCTCCTTCGAGGGAGTATCGGTGAGTGACGCTATTAATTACCATAGGTTGATCTCTATGTCAATCAAAGCATTTCTACGAGATGGAGGGATGGATATTTAAGACGTAAGAAAATAGCAGGTG